>NW_025047846.1:385000-442500 GCF_018831695.1 Puntigrus tetrazona
AAGGCGCTTCCTCTAATGCCAACATAGTTTTCTAGTCTATCCAAGAGAATGTTGTGATCAATGGTATCGAATGCTGCACTAAGATCTAATAGCACTAATAACGAGATAAAACCACGATCAGATGATAGAAGCAGGTCATTAGTAACTCTAATGAGAGCAGTCTCAGTACTATGGTGCGGTCTAAAACCTGATTGGAAATCCTCACAGACACCATTTTTTTCTAAAAAGGAATACAGTTGTGAGGATACTACCTTTTCTAGTATCTTTCACAGAAAAGGGAGATTAGAGATTGGTCTGTAATTTACTAAGTCTTTGGGATCAAGATGTGGTTTCTTAATAAGAGGCTTAACTACAGCCAGTTTGAAGGTTTTGGGAACATATCCTAATGACAATGATGAATTAATAATGTTCAAAATAGGATCTATGACTTCTGGAAGCAAATCTTTTAATAGTTTGGATGAAATAGGGTCTAACGTACATGTTGCTGGTTTAGATGATTTAACAAGTTTGTACAAGTCTTCTTCTCCTATAATAGAGAAAGAGTGTAATTTTTCCTCAGGGGATCTAAAGCTCACTATCTGATGTGAAACTGTAGTTGACGGCTGCATAGTTACAATTTTATCTCTGATGGTATCAATCTTAGAAGTAAAGAAATTCATGAACTCATTGCAGCTATACTCTTGGGGAATGTTAGCACCTGTTGACGTTTTATTTTTTGTTAATTTAGTTACTGTACTGAATAAATACCGGGGGTTGTGTTTGTTTTCTTCTAAAAGGGATGAAAAATAATCAGATCTTGCAATTTTTAATGATTTTCTGTATGACAGGATACTCTCCCGCCAGGCAGTACGAAATACTTCTAATTTTGTTTTTCTCCACCTACGCTCCATTTTCCGGGCTGCTCTCTTTAGGATGCGTGTGTTTTCATTATACCATGGAGTCAGATTGTTTTCTTTTCACTAGTCACGGGTCAAAACACCGCTCTTCCGTTCCGATCAGAACATCAAACAGGTTCTCCCCACTCATTGAGAAAGTGTTTGATTGTACAGAAAAACACTAAAACACTGCTAGATCTGATTATTTTTCATCTCTTTTAGGAGAAAACAAACACAACCCCCGGTATTTACTGAATACACTGACTAAAGTGAGCTATAGATCTCTTGAGGAAAAATTACACTCATTCTCTTTTATAGGAGAAGAAGACTTGTACAAACTTGCTAAATCATGCATGTTAGACCCTTTTCCATCTAAACTATTAAAAGATGTGCTTCCAGAAGTTATAGATCCTATTCTGACCATTATTAGTTCATCATTGTCATTAGGATATGTCCCCAAAACCTTTAAAGTGGTTTTAGTTAAACCTCTCATTAAGAAACCACATCTTGACCCTAAAGACTGTAAATTACAGACCAATCTCTAATCTCCCTTTTCTGTCAACGATACTAGAAAAGGTAGTATCCTCACAACTATATTCATTCTTATCTGTATCTGCGAGGATTTCTAATCAGAATTTAGATCGCACCAGCTATTAGATCTTAGCTCAGAGTTCGATACTATCGATCACAACATTCTCTTGAATAGATTAGGAAACTATGTTGGCATCTGACCGCTATCAGTTTGTAGCAGTAAATAAGGAGGTATCATATAATTTACAAGTGAAACATGGAGTACCTCAAGGCTCAGTGCTAGGACCGTTACTTTTCACACCTTACTTCTGAGAGTCATTATCAGGAGACATGGTGTTAGCTTTCACTGCTATGCTGATGATACTCAGCTCTATATTTCAGCGCAGCCTGGTTATACACAACTAATTGAGAATCTAACAGAATGCATAGTCGCTATAAAAAACTGGATGATGAGTAACTTCTTAATGCTAAATTCTGAAAAACAGAGGTGCTAATAATTGGACCTAAAAACCCCACATGTAATTATCTAGAACACAGTCTAACACTTGATGGCTGCTCTGTTAATTCTTCATCATCAGTTAGAAACCTAGGTGTGCTGTTTGACAGCTGCGTTCTCAAAACTCTGGCCATTTGATAATACCTAGAATATCAAAATCAACTGCGGGCCGCAGATCTTTTTCCTATCTAGCACCTAAACTCTGGAACAATCTCCCTAACTCTGTTCGGGAGGCAGACACACTCTGCCAGTTTAAATCTAGATTAGATTAGATTAGATTAGATTCAGCTTTATTGTCATTACTCATTACACACAGAGCTAATTCCCCCAAGATTCGCCGCTGCCGTACTCACCGACTGCACCCTGAGCACCGAGCACCCAGAAGATAACGCCACTGACAGCGGTTGTGCACCGGCTCACTATTCACGCATCACTTATATTGTTGAATAAACGTGCCCTCCGGGGTTCAAACGCCTCTGTTTGTGCTGTGCTTCATCCGCCCCGTGACAACATGTACAAGTACAAGGTAACGGAATGCAGTTGAGGTCTAACCAGGAGTGAAATAAGCAGCAAGTGCAGGATATAGGTACAAATATAAATTACAAGTGCACATACAGGTAATATGTACAGGAGATAAATATGTGATAAATATGTATAAATTAAATTACAGATGAATGTGTTAATGAAGGTGAAATTTACAGAAAGAGAAGGGGAAATATACAGTTAGCATATATAAGCAATTTACAGATGGTTATGTACTAACAGGATACAGCATATGTGTAGACAAATTTACAATAGTATGTACAATGGGTATGTACATACATTTACAATAGATATGTACAGTGGAGTGCAATTAGTGTTAAACAGTGCATTTTTTATTTTTAATGGGGTGGGGATGGGGGTGTATGGGGCAGAAATCAGTGGGGGGTAGAATTCAGTAGTGAGACAGCTCTAGTAAAAAGCTGTTCCTCAGTCTACTTGTTCTAGTCCGGGGGAATCTGAATCGCCTGCCGGATGGCAGGAGGGAAAACAGTTTGTGGGCAGGGAGAGAGGAGTCCTTAAGAATACTGCGTGCTCGACACAAACAGTGTTTCTTCTGGATGTCCTCAATGGATGGAAGGTGAGTTCCTGTGATGCGCTGGGCAGTTTTCACCACCCGCTGCAGTGCCTTACGCTCAGCAACAGAGCAGCTCCCATACCAGACTGTGACACAGTTTGTTAGGATGCTCTCTATTGTACAGCGATAGAAGTTCACCAGGATGGCTGAGGACAGCTGGTTCTTCTTAAGTTTCCTCAGGAAGAAAAGACGCAGGTGAGCCTTCTTGACCAGGCTGGAGGTGTTGGCGGTCCAGGACAGATCTTCAGAGATGTGGGTTCCCAGGAACTTGATGCATGAGACTGGCTCCACAGTAATCCCATTAATGTGGATGGGATCATGTGTGCCTCTTCTCACCTTCCTGAAGTCCACAATGAGCTCCTTGGTCTTGGTAGTGTTAAGGAGCAGATTATTGTCTTTGCACCACGTGGCCAGATGCTGGACCTCCTCCCTGTAGGCAGTCTCAACGTTGTTGCGGATGAGACCAATCACCGTAGTATCGTCTGCAAACTTGATGATGGAGTTAGATCCAAACACAGGCCTGCAGTCGTGGGTGAAGAGGGAGTAGAGGAAGGGGCTGAGCACACAGCCTTGTGGTACGCCAGTGTTGAGAGGGACAGTAGTGGAGCAGATGTGGCCTGACCTAACATGCTGAGGTCTGTTGGTCAGAAAGTCCATAACACAGTTACACAGTGAGATGTTAATGTCAAGATCTCTGAGTTTGGTGCCACATGCGTCGAGGGCCACATGCGTCGAGTGCTCCTCTAGCTTCAGCTTGTAGCAGTACTTGGCCTTTTTGATGCCCCTCTTCAGATTTGCCCTGGAAGTGCTGTAGGCCTGTGCATCACAAGATCTGAAGGCAGTTTTGCGTGCTTTCAACAGAAGGCGCACCTCCTTGTTCATCCATGGCTTCTGATTTGGGTATGTGGTGATCTGTTTCTGGGTAGTAACACTGTTTATGGTGGTGTTGATGTAACCCAGAACAGAGGAAGTGTAGTGGTCTATATCCGTATGAGAGCCACAGGTAGCCTGGGAAGCAAACATACTCCAGTCTGTGTGTTGAAACCTGTCCTGGAGTGTGGAGTCAGACTTTGATGGTCCTCACTAATGGCTTCACACGGTTGATGAGGGGGAGTATTTGGGTGTGGGGAACAAAGAAAGGTGATCCGATTGTCCCGATGGTCACAGCATAGGCTTCAGCCATGTTTGTGTATACATGGTCTAAAGTTCTCTTTCCTCTGGTGTGATGTTTTGATGAAATTTAGGGAGTACTGCCTTCAAGTTAGAATGATTGAAATCCCCTGCAACAATAAATGAAGCCTCTGGGTGAGCAGACTGTTGTTTACTGATGGCTGCATGAAGTTCGTTCATAGCAAGATTGGCATCAGCATTGTGGGGAATATAAGCAGCAGTTATGATGGTGGATGTGAACTCCCGTGGCAGATAAAACGGTCTGCTCTTAACCATGAGAAATTCTAGGTTAGTTGAGCAGTGTCTCCCAACGATAACAGAGTTTGTGCACCAAGCATTGTTAATATAAATTCACAATCCCCCGCCTCTGGTCTTACCGGAGTCATCCGCCGTTCTGTCTGCCCAGAATGTGTGGTGACCAGCTATGCTGATAGCATGGTCTGGAATACTGCTGTTTAGCCATGTTTCCGATGGTCACAGCATAGGCTTCAGCCATGTTTGTGTATACATGGTCTAAAGTTCTCTTTCCTCTGGTGTGATGTTTTGATGAAATTTAGGGAGTACTGCCTTCAAGTTAGAATGATTGAAATCCCCTGCAACAATAAATGAAGCCTCTGGGTGAGCAGACTGTTGTTTACTGATGGCTGCATGAAGTTCGTTCATAGCAAGATTGGCATCAGCATTGTGGGGAATATAAGCAGCAGTTATGATGGTGGATGTGAACTCCCGTGGCAGATAAAACGGTCTGCTCTTAACCATGAGAAATTCTAGGTTAGTTGAGCAGTGTCTCCCAACGATAACAGAGTTTGTGCACCAAGCATTGTTAATATAAATTCACAATCCCCCGCCTCTGGTCTTACCGGAGTCATCCGCCGTTCTGTCTGCTGATAGCATGGTCTGGAATACTGCTGTTTAGCCATGTTTCCGATGGTCACAGCATAGGCTTCAGCCATGTTTGTGTATACATGGTCTAAAGTTCTCTTTCCTCTGGTGTGATGTTTTGATGAAATTTAGGGAGTACTGCCTTCAAGTTAGAATGATTGAAATCCCCTGCAACAATAAATGAAGCCTCTGGGTGAGCAGACTGTTGTTTACTGATGGCTGCATGAAGTTCGTTCATAGCAAGATTGGCATCAGCATTGTGGGGAATATAAGCAGCAGTTATGATGGTGGATGTGAACTCCCGTGGCAGATAAAACGGTCTGCTCTTAACCATGAGAAATTCTAGGTTAGTTGAGCAGTGTCTCCCAACGATAACAGAGTTTGTGCACCAAGCATTGTTAATATAAATTCACAATCCCCCGCCTCTGGTCTTACCGGAGTCATCCGCCGTTCTGTCTGCCCAGAATGTGTGGTGACCAGCTATGCTGATAGCATGGTCTGGAATACTGCTGTTTAGCCATGTTTCGGTGAAGATCATGACATTGCAGTTCTGAAGTCTCTTATTGTATCTGATGCGGAGTCGAATTTCTTCCTTTTTTTTCGCCAGTGATCGTACATTGGCAAGGAAAATGCTGGGTAAAGAGAGCCAATGTGGTGATAGCTTTAACTTAGCTCTTAGCCCTCTGTGCTTCCTCCGCCTTTGTTTACGATCGCGCCGCCATAAAGACACATCTTTTTAACCTAGCCTACACATAACACATCAACACACTTTTATTATTCAAATCCATTAAAGGATTTTTAGGCTGCATTAATTAGATCCGCTGGAACCGGGAACACTAGTCCTAAAACACAATGTACTTGTGTAATCGTAAAAAGAATGGCATCTACGCTAATATTAGTCTTGTTTCTTTCTTAATCTGTTTCACAGTTTGTATCCAGACTAGATGGTGGATCAGCACCCAGAGATTATGTTCATCAGAGACCAGAACACCTAGATGCGCCCGTGGACAGATCACCAGATCCTGATGCACACACACACACACACACAGGGTTTTGGTTCCTCTGTCTTGCTTTGTTGAGGACACTTAACGTCTAGAGATTATCGTTGAATTGATCACAGAGACCGTCTCTGCATTTAATAACAAATTGTTCAATCTCGTCATTATACATCCCTGTCATTGTATTCTTCTACTTTATACTGATCAGTGCTTTGATGCAACCTGTGTTGATAAAAGCGCTATATAAATAAAAATGGTTGATTGATTGATCGATCGAATAGCATAAATAACGTTATAAGAACATTCCATACATAACACTTAAAGGTTTTCTTCTAACATAAAACGCTTTTGCGAGAACGTTCGCTGTTAATTTTTTTTTTCACTTAATTTTATTGGGTTTTGCTCAACATTAGAACAAGACATCTAACCATCTAAACATCACATCAAAACAAAACTCAAGGACAACAAACAAAATTTACAAAAATAAACAAATTACTTAATTAAAAATAAATAAATAAATAAAAATAAAAAATAATTTAAATTAAAAATTAAAATAAAATAAAAACAAATAAATTAAATTAATGAAATTACACATATTGTCACCAAGCCAGCAGAGGGAGCCCTTGAGTCTGGATGATCTGTGATCATTCCCTCTGCTGCTACTTCCTGTTCCTGGACTATAAATATTGTAGCAGGTTGCATTGTTCGATTGTTCTTCGTAGTATCTCTTGTGTTTTCCTAGTCATAGATTCTTTGGTTTTGACCCTGCCTGTCTTCTGATACTCTGATTGTTTGCTGCCTGACCGACCTCCGCCTTTTTTTGGATTTTGTTGTTGCCTTGCCTCTGATACTCCTGTTTGCTGTGATTTGATGCCTGCCTGCTTTGACCATGCCTTTGTTCAATAAAAGCCTGCGAATGGATCCACACACCTCAGACTCCTCAATCGTGACACATATACACACACACAGAAATTTATTTACACACAATATCAGCAGCAATTCACAATTTAACCTTGATATTTTATTTAAGTTCTATTCTGCTGTCAGATCCACTTGGTTGCAGAAGTGTAGAAAGGGATTCCAAATGCTACAAAAGTCTTTTAACTTCCCTTTGATGATGTATGTCAATTTTTCCAGAGCAAGATTACAGGACATTTCCTTGATCCATTGATTAGAAGAGGGTCTTTGAGTTTCTTTCCATTTTAATGCAATGATGCGTTTGGCCTGCAGCAAACTAAAATCTATTAGTTTGCGCTTCTTTGTATTCACAAGCAGAGTACTTGGGTACATATGAAATAAACACAGTTTGGGGTCAAGAGGAACATTTTCATCTGTTAATTGACAAATCAAACAAAGAGTCTCCTTCCAGAATTTCTGCATCTCTTTACATTCCCACATACAATGATAGAGTGTACCGATTTCTTCTCTGCATTTTATACAACAGTCAGGAATATTTGGATTGAATTTATTTAGCCTTACTGGGGTAATGTATGTTCTAAAAAGCTTGTATTGATGCTATGGGTTTGGGCAAATAAACATGATTCTTCCCATTCTTTGAGATATTTTCCTGGAGATCATTTTCCCAAGCAGATAGGTAAGATAGAGAATTCTCTTTTGACCCCTCAAGAAGTAAATTATAAAATGAGGATAAGTTACCCCTGCTGTTCAAATGCTCTAAAGTGTAATTTTCAATGGTTGACAGTGGAGGTTCTGTATAGGTTTTCATTGGGGAGTACACAAAGCTCCTAACCTGTACATATTTAAAGAAGTATTTCTGAGGAAGGCCATAATGTTTCACCATTAACTGAAAGGACATCAATGAACTTTCTTCATACAAGTCTTTAATTTGACTAATGCCTTTGAGCATCCAGTTTTTAAATTCAATATCTTTTCTGCCAGGTATGAATTACCCCAAATTGGTGAAAGACCCGACAATTTAATTCCTTCGTTTAAAAAAGTATGTGCTTTGTACCATACAGATATGGTATTTCTAAGAAAAGGGTTTTTGAGTTTTTATTGGGGAAGATTAAAGATACATCTGTAATGAGAGTGTTGTTTCATGGTTTTCCAGATCAATCCATGCCGGGGAGGTGTCCGTATTCTTGAAATAATACATGGCTGTACAAAGTTGAGCTGTCCAATAATAAAGTTTAACATTTGGTACTCTAAGTCCTCCCCGGTCATATGGCAGATAAAGAAGGGACAAGCGTAATCTAAGTCGTTTATTATTCCATATGAATTTTGTAAATGTTTTATTAATTGTGGAAAAAAAAGAGGCTGGTAGCGGAAGTGGGATGGACTGGAAAAGATACAAAAACTTGGGCAGAATTGACATCTTTATAATATTTATGCATCCAATAATAGAAATGGGTAATGCATTCCACCTCTCAAGTGAGTCTATGATTTTCTTTACTAATGGGTCATAATTAGTCGCAATGATCTTATTTATAATGGGAGTTTAATTTCTTTTTGTTTCAGATGATCATATCTGTTGTAATAATAGTTGTTGCTCTATTACTTTAATTTGCTTTTCTAGGTTTTCAACTTGATTAAAATATAATTTTGTTTTATGCCTTGTATAGCTTAGTATCTCCCCTCTTATAAAGGCTTTAAAGGCCTCCCGTTTCACAGATGCACTTGTCTGGTCCGTATTCACTAGAAAATACTGATCTATTTTAGTGTCCATGAAATTTTCCAAAACAAGATCAACAACACTTCAGACACACGTAAGCTCTTCAGATCATTTAACTCCCTGCTTTATCCCCCTCCACCACATCCCACCACCTCAATATCACCTGACGATTTTGCCACATTCTTTACAAACAAAACAAAAGCGATCAGTAGCCAGTTCTCAGCCCCCCCAACGCACAACCCTCAACCAACCGCATCGACGACTCACCGATTCCTCCACTTTCTCCTTCTGCTCCCTCACTGAGACAGAAGTATCCAAACTTCTCCTCTCCAGCCATCCAACAACATGTCCGCTAGACCCCATACCCTCTCATCTTCTGCAAGCAATCTCCCCCACTGTCTTGCCGGCACTCACACACATCATCAACACATCTCTCCTCACAGGCACCTTCCCCACAGCATTTAAGCAGGCTCGGGTAACCCCACTGCTCAAAAAGCCCACTTTAAACACTTCCCTTATTGATAACTACAGGCCAGTCTCTCTTCTTCCATTCATAGCGAAAACACTTGAAAGAGGGGTTTTCAACCAGGTATCACTGTTTCTTTCGAAAAACAACAAACTGGACCATAACCAGTCAGGTTTCAGGTGCGGCCATTCAACTGAGACTGCGCTGCTCTCAGTCACGGAAGCCCTGCGGACTGCAAGAGCTGAATCCAAATCATCAGTTCTCATTCTGCTGGATCTATCCGCTGCTTTTGACACTGTGAATCATCAGATCCTGCTGTCTACTCTCTCATCACTGGGCATCTCTGGGATCCCACTTCGTTGGTTCGAATCCTATCTCACTGGTAGGTTTTTTAGGGTGGCCTGGGGTGGAGATGTATCCACAGCACATGAACTGGTCACTGGGGTTCCTCAGGGATCAGTTCTTGGTCCCCTCCTCTTCTCCATTTACACTACATCACTTGGCCCCATCATACAGGCTCACGGCTTCTCCTACCACTGCTACGCCGATGACACACAGCTCTACCTCTCTTTTCATCCAGACGATCCAACGGTAGCTACTCGGATCTCGGGTTGCCTGGCGGACATCTCGACATGGATGCAAGAGTACCACCTACAGCTCAACCTGACAAAGACTGAGCTGCTTGTATTCCCTGCCACTCCAACTACACAGCATGACTTCACCATCCAGCTAGGTTCTTCGTCAATTACCCCATCAACCTCAGTCAGAAATCTTGGTGTTATCCTCGATGACCAACTAACCTTCAAAGATCACATTGCAAAGACTGCTCGATCCTGCAGGTTTGCACTACACAACATCAGAAAGATCAGGCCCTTTCTAACAGAGCAAGCTGCACAGCTACTTGTCCAGGCCCTTGTCATTTCTAGACTGGACTACTGCAATGCTCTTCTGGCTGGACTTCCATCGAACACAATAAAACCTCTACAAATGATTCAGAATGCAGCGGCACGGCTGGTATTCAATGAGCCCAAGAGAACCCATGTTACACCTCTCTTTATCTCCTTACATTGGCTACCGATTGCAGCTCGCATCAAGTTCAAGGCACTGATGCTTGCATATAGAACAACCACAGACTCGGCACCGGTCTACTTCCACTCACTATTACAAATCTACACACCCTCTAGAAGTCTGAGATCTGCTAGCGAGCGACGCCTCGTGGTACCATCTCAAAGAGGCTCAAAATCACTCTCCAGAACTTTCTCGTTCTCTGTTCCTGGCTGGTGGAACGATCTTCCCGTACATATCAGGAATGCTGGATCTCTGTCAATCTTCAAGAAACTGCTGAAAACTCACATCTTTCAGCAATACCTGACCTCATCATAAAGAAAAGAAAAAAAAAAAAATACTCTCACTGTCTCTGTCTCTCTTCTCCTCTCCCTTGTTTATTCCTTCCCTTCTGGCATGTACTAATTTGAACACTCCCTGTGACTGGGTGTTATAAGCACTTACTCTGTCTGTTTGTCTCTCAAAAAATGAATCGCTGTTGTACTCTCAATTGTAAGTCGCTTTGGATAAAAGCGTCTGCAAAATGACTAAATGTAAATGTAAATGTAATGAAATTTACAAAATCGGGATCTTGAAGATGTCCCCAAGCCAGCAGAGGGAGCCCTTAGCTCCGGACGATCTGTGTTCACTTCCTCTGCTGCTACTTCCTGTTATGGGACTATAAATTTTTATAGTCTTGATTGCTCCGGCTGAGGCTCGATTGCTCCTGTCTGCTGAGAGGTTGGTTTGTTTGTAGCTGCGTGTAGCTTCGCTTTCCAATTTATCACCTCTTCTCTAGCGATCAGATATAATTTAACTGTGTACATATCGTTGATACTATCAAATTAATCTAACTAATTAGACTGCTGTTAGTTCGTTCGCTTTAATCTAAAACTCGGCGGTGAGTTAGTACTCGTTAGCCGATTCACTTTCGCTCCCACCCGCGTTTTCGCGCCTATTGTGGGCTTTTTTTTTTCCCGCTCCTGTTCATTTGTTCCTCGCGCTCGTTCGCTCCATTTTCACAAGCTCATCAAAACAAGAGTGGTAAGTGAATCCTTACGGTGAGTAAATGGCTTCTCCCTGCATCGTCACTTGCACCGTCTGTCACATGTATAGTTTATCCTTCTCTGTTAGCGATCAGGGATTCACGTGTGATAAATGCAGGGAAATAGCTAGGCTGACAGAGAAGGTTTTAGAATTAGAGACACGTATCCAAACTTTAATTGAGGACAGTAAGAATGCGAGGGCTGTAGATACTGCTTTGGATGCGACTAGTACAGTGAATCGTGTACATTGTTCGGTTCCAGCTTCAGAGCCCGTGCAGCAGGGCAATTGGGTGACCGTGAGGCGGGCTAGTCGCGGGTCAAAACACCGCTCATCCGTTCCGATCAGAACATCAAACAGGTTCTCCCCACTCAGTGACGCACCCACTGAGAAACCTGATCAAAGTGCTCTAGTAATTGGCGATTCTATTGTACGGAATGTGAAAATAGAGACACCAGCCACCATAGTCCAATGCTTACCGGGAGCCAGAGCGTCTGACATCTTGTCAAATTTAAAAGTGCTGGCTAATGCTAAACGTAAATTTCGTAAGATTGTTATTCACGTCGGCGCTAATGATGTTCGACTTCGCCAGTCGGAGATCACTAAAAATAATATTAAAGAGGTGTGTGAATTTGCAAGCACGATGTCGGACAATGTAATATGCTCTGGTCCCCTCCCTGCTTACCGGGGTGATGAGATTTACAGCAGATTGCTGGGTCTCAATGGCTGGATGTCTAAGTGGTGCCCGCAGAACAACATAGGCTTTATAGACAATTGGATGAGTTTCTGGGGCAGACCTGACCTGTTGAAAAGAGATGGTCTTCATCCCTCTTGGGGTGGTGCCGCTCTTCTATCTAGAAATATGGCATATAGTCTTATAGCTCCAACATGACCAACTAGTGCCCAGGTCAGGAAGCAGACAGACCGGCTAAACCGACCGTCTGCTAGCTGCCTCACGTCACAGAAAGCAGTTAATTCTCAGCACATAGAGACTCTTTCACCTAGATATCACACTATAGAGACTGTGTCTGTTCCCCGAATTAGAATATGCAGAGAACGTCCAAACCTAATCAAAAGCAATAATTTAATTAATGTCCAACAAATTAAAGCTACCTATAATTCAAATAAGCAAACGATAAAACTTGGCTCGCTAAATATTAGATCACTTTCCACAAAAGCACTTTATGTATATGATTTGATCAATGATCAGAAGCTAGATTTGCTTTGTTTGACAGAAACCTGGCTAAAACCAGATGATTATATTACTCTAAATGAATCTACCCCCAAAATTATTTCTATAAAAATGAGCCACGTTTAAAAGGTAGAGGGGGAGGTGTTGCTACAATTTATAACAATATTCTTAGTACTTCTCAGAGGGCAGGCTTTAAGTATAACTCATTTTAAGATTTGGTGCTGCATATAACATTATCTACAGAATCGTGTGCTAGTGATAAATCTTCTGTCATGTTTGTACTGGCTACTGTATACAGGCCACCATGGCACAGCACAGATTTCATCAAAGAATTTGCTGATTTTCTAACTGAGTTAGTACTGGCACGCAGATAAAGTCTTAATTGTTGGCGATTTTAATATCCATGTTGATAATGAAAAAAACTCATTAGGATCAGCTTTCTTAGACATTTTGAACTCCATTGGGGTTAGACAACACGTCTCTGGACCTACTCATTGTAGAAATCATACTCTAGATCTAATACTGTCACATGGAATGGATGTTAAAATGGTTGAAGTACTGCAGCAAAGTGATGACATTTCAGATCACTATCTAGTCTTGTGTGAACTCTGTATAGTTAAACCTGTAAACTCTGCACCTTATTACAAGTATGGTAGAACCATCACTTCCACCACAAAAGAAAGCTTTCTAAATAACCTTCCTGACTTATCTCAATTCCTTAGCTCATCCAATACGATGCAAAAACTTGATGACGTAACAGAAACTATGCACTCTCTTTTTTCTAGCACTTTAGATACAGTTGCTCCTTTGCACTTAAAAAAGATAAAAGAAAACAATCTGACTCCATGGTATAATGACAACACACGCACCCTAAAGAGAGCAGCCCGGAAAATGGAGCGCAGGTGGAGAAAAACCAAATTAGAAGTATTTCGTATTGCCTGGCGGGAGAGTATGCTGTCATACAGAAAAGCATTAAAAATAGCAAGATCGGATTATTTTTCATCCCTTTTAGAAGAAAACAAACACAACCCCCAGTATTTATTCAGTACAGTAACTAAATTAACAAAAAATAAAGCATCAACAGGTGCTAATATGCCCCAAGAGTATAGCTGCAATGAGTTCATGAATTTCTTTACTTCTAAGATTGATACCATCAGAGATAAAATTGTAACTATGCAGCCGTCAACTACAGTTTCACATCAGATAATGAGCTTTAGATCCCCTAAGGAAAAATTACACTCTTTCTCTATTATAGGAGAAGAAGACTTGTACAAACTTGTTAAATCCTCTAAACCAGCAACATGTATGTTAGACCCTATTCCATCTAAACTATTAAAAGATCTGCTTCCAGAAGTCATAGATCCTATTTTGAACATTATTAATTCATCATTGTCATTAGGATATGTTCCCAAAACCTTTAAACTGGCTGTAGTTAAACCTCTCATTAAGAAACCACATCTTGATCCCAAAGACTTAGTAAATTACAGACCAATCTCTAATCTCCCTTTTCTGTCAAAGATACTAGAAAGGTAGTATCCTCACAACTGTATTCCTTTTTAGAAAAAAATGGTGTCTGTGAGGATTTCCAATCAGGTTTTAGACCATACCATAGTACTGAGACTGCTCTCATTAGAGTTACTAATGACCTGCTTCTATCATCTGATCGTGGTTTTATCTCGTTATTAGTGCTATTAGATCTTAGCGCAGCATTCAATACTATCGATCACAACATTCTCTTGGATAGACTAGAAAACTATGTTGGCATTAGAGGAAGCGCCTTAGCATGGTTTAAATCATATCTATCTGACCGCTATCAATTTGTGGCATTAAATGAGGAGGTATCATATCGATCAAAAGTGAAATATGGAGTTCCTCAAGGCTCAGTGCTAGGACCGTTACTTTTCAACCTGTACATGTTACCTCTGGGAGATATTATCAGGAAACATGGTGTTAGCTTTCACTGCTATGCTGATGATACTCAGCTCTATATTTCAGCGCAGCCTGGTGTTACACACCATATTGAGAATCTAACAGAATGCATAGTCGATATAAAAAGCTGGATGATGAGTAACTTCTTAATGTTAAATTCTGAAAAAACAGAGGTGCTAATAATTGGACCTAAAAACCCCACATATAATAATCTAGAACACAGCCTATCACTTGATGGCTGCTCTGTTAATTCTTCATCATCAGTTAGGAACCTAGGTGTGCTGTTTGACCGCAATCTTTCCTTTGAAAATCATGTTTCTAGCATCTGTAAAACTGCGTTTTTCCATCTTAAAAATATATCTAAATTACGACCTATGCTTTCAACCTCTAATGCAGAAATATGAATTCATGCGTTTATGACCTCAAGGTTAGATTATTGCAATGCTTTATTGGGTGGTTGTTCTGCACGCTTAATAAACAAACTTCAGCTAGTCCAAAACGCAGCAGCCAGAGTCCTTACTAGAACTAGGAAGTATGATCATATTAGCCCGGTTCTGTCAACACTGCACTGGCTCCCCATCAAACATCGAATAGATTTTAAAATCTTATTAATTACCTATAAAGCCCTGAATGGTTTAGCTCCTCAATACTTGAGCGAGCTCTTATCACATTATAGTCCTGCACGTCCGCTGCGTTCTCAAAACTCTGGCCATTTGATAATACCTAGAATATCAAAATCAACTGCGGGCGGCAGATCTTTTTCCTATCTAGCACCTAAACTCTGGAACAATCTCCCTAACTCTGTTCGGGAAGCAGACACACTCTGCCAGTTTAAATCTAGATTAAAGACACATCTTTTTAACTTAGCCTACACATAACACACCAACACACCTTTTATTATTCAAATCCGTTAAAGGATTTTTAGGCTGCATTACTTAGATTTGCTGGAACCGGGAACACTACTATCGTTGAATTGACTACAGAGACCGTCTCTGCATTTAATAAGAAATTGGTCACTCTCGTCATTATACATCCCTGTCATTATACTGTACAGTGCTTTGATGCAACCTGTGTTGTTAAAAGCGCTACATAAATAAAAATGATTGATTGATTGATATAAATACTGTAGCAGGCCCCTCACCTGCAGGTTGTGTTGTTCAATTGTTTGATTGCTGTTTCGAGTTTTCCTTGTGTTTCCCGAGTTTTAGATTACTTGGTTTTGACCCTGCCTGTCTTTTGATACTCTGATTGTTTGCTGCCTGATCCGACCTCTGCCTGTTTTTGGATTCTGTTGTTGCCTTGCCTCTGATACTCCTGTTTGCTGTGATTTGATGCCTGCCTGCTTTGACCATGCCTTTGTTCAATAAAAGCCAGCGAATGGATCCGCAGGCCTCAGACTCCTCAATCATAACAGAAGACATCTCGCTTGAAATCTGAATCTAAAAGGGGAGAATGAGAGGTTATTCATCATGTAATTGGGGCATGGTCCGAAAGTATAATACTATCATAATAACAATTACCAACTTTTGAAATTAGGCTGTTGTAAATTAAAAAATAATCTATTCTAGAAAATGTTTTATAGGTACTGGAGAAGCATGAGAATTCTTTTTTGTTAGGGTTAAGGTACCTCCAGATTTCAGTTAAATTCAAATCCGACATATATTTTTCAATGACCCTTTTGGTTTGTTGATGAGCATTCCTTGTTCCTGAAGAGCGGTCATATACTGGATTCAATATACAGTTGAAGTCTCCTCCTATTATGTATTTTCCGTTGTATGATGATATGGTGAGAAATTTTGATAAAAATTGGGATCGTCTTCATTAGGTGCATATCAATTTATTAGATTAATTTGTGTGGTTAGAATTGTACCATTAAGAATTGTGCATCTCCCTGAAGGATCTGTACATTGTCCTTTTAATTGAAATGGGATTGACTTATGAATAAGAATCATGACTCCTCTTGCACGAGAGGTGAAAGAGGCGTAGTGAACTTGTCCCGGCCATCTCTTAGTAACTTTGCCAATATCATCTTTTATCAGATGTGTTTCTTGTAAGAAAACAACACTCGATTTCATTTGCTTCAGTTTACGCAGTATTTGTTTAAGTTTTACAAGATTATTCAACCCTCTTGTATTCCAACTGGTAATTTTGATTTCTGAATTATTAGCCATTAATTACTTTATTTGTCCTGTAAATATTGCCGCATCTTGGGAAAAAAAGGAAAAAAGAAGAAAAAATAAATAAATGCAACAACAACAACAACACACACTTAACAACCAAACCATTAACGAACACGTAAAGAACAACCCGAAATGCATTCCCCTATCGAAATGCAACAATCCCCCCAATAACCTACTTACAGTCATCAGACTCTCTGATCACTGTTTGGTCCATCTCATACCGACCTACAGGCAAAAGCTGAAATCAGCTAAATCTGTTCTTAGGACTGTAAAAAGATGGACTAATGAAGCAGAGTGGGATTTACAAACCTGCTTTTCTCTCACTGATTGGACTGTCTTTGAAGCTGCTGCCACAGATCTGGACGAGCTCACAGAAACGGTAACATCATATATTAGTTTCTGTGAGGACATATGTATTCCTACCAGGACTTATTTAACTTACAACAATGACAAACCATGGTTCACTGCTAAACTCAGTCAGCTCCGTCAAGCCAAAGAAGATGCTCGCAGGATAAGGGACAGAGCCTTGTATAAGCAGGCCAAGTACACACTAGAAAAGGAGATCAGAGTGGCGAAGAGGAATTATTCTGAAAAGCTTCGCACCCAGTTCTCCTCTAGTGACACAGCTTCTGTGTGGAAAGGTCTGAAAGACATCACTAATTACAAGGCACCATCCCCCAGCACTGTGGCAAATCAACAACTGGCAGACGACCTGAACGAGTTCTACTGCAGGTTTGAAAAGAAACCATTCTCACCTCCTGTAATCCCCCTCTCCCCCACACCTGCCCTTCAACTCAGCGAAGATGACGTGTGCCAGGTCTTCAGGAAGAACAAAAGAAGAAAGGCACCAGGCCCAGACGGTGTTACTCCAGCCTGTCTGAAAACCTGTGCTAAACAACTGGCCCCCATCTTCACTCAGATCTTCAACAGATCATTGGAGCTGTGTGTAGTACCTTCATGCTTCAAACGCTCCACCATCATCCCCATCCCAAAGAAACCCAAAATTAATGGACTTAATGATTTCAGACCCGTGGCTCTAACGTCGGTGGTCATGAAATCATTCGAAAAACTGGTTCTGGGTTATCTGAAGGACTTTACAGGACCCCTACTGGACCCCCTGCAGTTCGCGTACAGAGCAAACAGGTCAGTGGACGATGCAGTCAATATGGGACTGCATTATGTTCTGCAACACCTAGACAGACCAGGGACTTATGTGAGGATCCTGTTTGTGGACTTCAGTTCGGCCTTCAACACCATCATACCAAACCTCCTCCACCCCAAACTAACCCAGCTCTCGGTGCCCACCTCCGTCTGTCAGTGGATCAGCAGCTTCCTGACAGACAGACAGCAGGTAGTGACGAGTCTGCTTACAGACAGGAGGTTAAAGAGCTGGCTGAATGGTGCAGTCTGAACAACTTGGAGCTCAACACGCTCAAAACAGTGGAAATGATAGTGGACTTCAGGAGGAACCCCCCTGCACTCCCCCCACTCACCATCATGGACAGCACTGTGGCAACAGTGGAGTCATTCAGGTTCCTGGGCACCACAATCTCCCAGGACCTGAAGTGGGACACTCACATCGATTCCATTGTTAAAAAGGCCCAGCAGAGATTGTACTTCCTTCGTCAGCTGAGGAAGTTCAACCTGCCACAGGAGCTGCTGAAACAGTTCTACTCGGCCATTATACAATCAATCCTCTGCACTTCCATAACTGTCTGGTTCAGCTCAGCTACCAACCATGACCTCAGAAGACTACAGAGGGTAGTCAGGACTTCTGAGAGAATCATTGGTACAACCCTCCCCACTCTCCAAGAACTGTACCTATCCACATTAAAAAAAAAGGGTTAAGAAAATCACTCTGGACCCCTCACATCCCGCACACTCCATCTTCAAACTGTTGCCGTCTGGTCGCTGCTACAGAGCACTGAGTACCAGGACAGCCAGACACAGGAACAGTTTCTTCCCCCAGGCAGTCCATGTCATGAACACTTGAGGACACTTATTTATTTTACATACAGATTTGCACATAACACTGCACAAACATAATTCCTGTTTACACTTGAATGTTTATAGTATATATTTTTATTTTTATTTATTTTTTTTATTTTTATTTTTGCTGTGTTGCACATTTTATATTTTGTATATTGTACATAATTCTCTTTATATCTGTCTTGTCTTGTTATCATGTTGCACTGTAGAGTTTTTGTCACTAAAACAAATTCCTCGTATGTGCAAACATACTTGGCAATAAAGTGATTCTGATTCTGATTCTGAAAGCGGGACGTTTTCCCAATTTTGTAAGTTTGCCTTGTTTATTTGAGTGATACCTTGTATTGTAAACACATTGGGATGTGTTACTGATTTATCAAGAAGAAGAGACCACACAGAATATTGTATTCTTTTATTTGATAAGTATTAATAAGATACACAGTACACATGGTATTGCATTCACTTTATTGAATAGTAGAAAGAAAGACCACCACAGCATCATGTGTAAAAGTAGTTTATTGAGAAAAGACATTAGGT
The DNA here is from genome assembly GCF_018831695.1 of Puntigrus tetrazona. NCBI lineage: Eukaryota > Metazoa > Chordata > Actinopteri > Cypriniformes > Cyprinidae > Puntigrus > Puntigrus tetrazona. The sequence continues at coordinate 404,083 of NW_025047846.1, forward strand.
ATGATATATGTAACATTTAGTTGAAGTATAGTCAGATAAAATATGTATTAGTAAGAACTTTGAAGAATAGGAATGTTACCGTTGAGTGCTGAGTTCCCGACGCGGAGAGTAGGACATCTTAGAAAGATCTTCACAGAAGAGCAGACTGATAAGATGGCTGTGTTTTTATAGTGGGCTTCTTGAGAGGGAGGTCTCCAGCTGTACGGGACTTTCCCAAAAAGTGTCTACTTGCACCTGTAGTCTATATAGGGGGATTGCACTTAGAAGTGAACCAGAAGACAACGCTGCACCTCGGCGACACGCTTCTCCGATGCCAGACAGCCTCGCCACGATGCCTCCGAACGACCGAGCTCGCAAATTATAGAACTTTGTTTTTATTTCTATTTTATATTAGTGTTTTATTTGTAATGTATTTAACCTATATATAATAAAACTAGATCTTATTATAACCAATACGCTCGCCTGCCAAAGACTCTGATTTCAAGACCTGAGCAGAACAGACCACGGAGAAGTCTTCTGTGACCTGTCTTGTGAGTATGATTAAATGCTTATTAGAGATAGGACAGACTCGACTTACTTTACCTTACCTGAGGATAAACTGAATAAGATAGAAGGTGCAGGAGATTTGCGCACCATAAAACATGGCGCCCAACGTGGGGCATATTGATCTTTGATTACTGGCCATAATCAATGACCGATTGCTCAGCCTAAACAAGACGTTCTAGAAGTGAAAGTGTAGAGTTTAATAGGTGAGAGAGATCCTATTAAAAACTCTAGTAGTTAAAAATAATTCAAAAACAATTATTTAATAAACTCAGAAAGAGTTTAGTGTGCACACAGAGAAGTCTTGAGGGGCTGTAGATCTGTCAGGTGGGGGACGCCTTGCTTGTAAGAAATACAGTCCATAAAACGAATTAGAGAACAGAAAAGTACTTGAAAAAGCGTGTTTTAGTTCAGGAAGAACTTAAATTATATCGGTTTTAGTTATTACCAAGATATTTGGTTCCAATCCAGAGACATACAGAACAGAAGAAGTTCAATCAAATAAAAATAGTCGGTGCAAAATAGCCTACTAAAATATAGAGAATTATATGGAAAAAATAGAGAGAGAAAAGGGATGTGAGCAAATTTAGTTTACATTCAGAGACTAAACCTATTAGAAGAAACAATACGAAGAGAGTAGTGGAAAACTTTTATCCAAGAAAAGTACTCTAAGAAACGTGTTTTAGTTCAGTAAGAACTAGAGTTATATCGGTTTTAATTAATACCGAGTTATTTGGTTTCCATCCAAGCCAATACAGAACAGAAGTTCAATCAAATAAAAATAGTCAGCACAAAATAAGCCTACCATAAATATTAGAAGTGATACCAAGAAAACTGTCAAAAATAGAGGAAGACAAAAAAGATGAAAAGAGAACACTAAGAGCTTTAGACATGATATGAGGAAACCTAGAGATTCTAGAGAAACAGGCCAAGAATTAGTGCATGAACTAAATAAAAGGAGATTTGAGAAAACGTGAAATATTTTTAATCATAGTTTATGATGGTTTAATAGAAAAAAACTAGAGGAGGAATGGTAGTGCTAAATGGAAATCTATTAAAGCAAACAGGAAAAGGGGCTGACGTTACGATTTCTTTTTAGCAGAAATAGAGAAAACTAAGTAGCATGTAGATATGTAGAGTCCTGGGTCAGTCAGATTAACCTCTGGTTTGCTGCATTGGACTTTTGTAGCACATACCGTCGTGAAAGACCGTAGAGAAGATCTGTGTAGCACCAAAAGATCAGAGTAAGGAACTGAGACAATAATGTCATCCTTGATTCAAATAGCGGTCTGTAGAGAAGTTAAGATAATACATTTAATCTTAAAGGAGACCGGACAGTTTGGGCATTCTGAAATAGCAGTGAACAAATGTTAGAAGGAATAATAAGTAATTAAAGTAAACAAAACTTTAAAGAAACAAACCTATTTATGTATAATAGGAATAGAGGACATGTAAATAAATTCATAGTGAAAGGAAAGGAGAAAAATGGAGCTCAGGAAACAGTAATCTCTGTCAGGAAGAAAGAGAAGACAGCTCCTCAAGACGAGTTAGAAGAAGTAGTGAGCGGTGAAGAGGAAAAATCATAAAGAACTTAAACTAAACTGAGAACTCATACTCATCGACAATTAGGAAAAAGGGTGAGCATAGTGAGATAGAGTTAGTTATAAATAACAAGTATAGAAGACTAAAACATGAGAAAGTGTTGAGCTCGAGTGCGTAGTTCACGTAGCAAAAAGTTTATTCTTCATACTTTGTAAATACTTTCAGTACAGCGTGCACTCTTCAGCATGCACACAGAGAGACGTAATAACTTAACCTCGTAATTTACTTGATGCTGTCATTCTCGCAGCATAGTATATATATGTTAAACACATAAATACTTGGTTGAGCTTAATACAATTAAGATAGAGTGTACGTACTTTAACAGAAAGTAGAGATATTACGGTTAAAAAGAATAACCAAACAAATTCGGAACGACTGGCCAGAAGTAGAGATAAAAGGAGTTTAATACAAAAATGACACTAATAAGAGGGAGAGAGAATAAATAAACAAACAGTAAGGTTATTACTGATTTATTTACTGAATTTAACTTATGGACCACTGAGAACAACAAGCAGTCACTTCCTGCAGCATAAATATCTAAATAAGAAGGATAGTCAAGATCAGGAAGGATTAATAATATTCTAGGAGGGATATACGTTTAATAGAAAAGTGATTAGGAAATTGGATAAAATTATAGAAGGTTTAAAACTGATCTGATTCTGATCATAGTATTAAAGTTGCTATAGAATGCAAGTTGAAGTTGTGAAGGTGTAAATGGTTTAGTTAAGTGTACAGGTAATATCAGCAGAATTTATAGAAAAGATTAGAGACTTAACTGGAATAGAGGACAAATACTTACAATAGAAAGAAATTCTATTTAGTGCCTCTAAAGATCAAATGCCATTGTTAAGTGTATGGTTGTCAATAGAAGAAGAAATACCAATGTCAGATAAGGTTAGATTATTGAGGGATGTAGGAAGAAATATTCCAGGTGGATATAAATTGATAACAATCCTAAAACACCTATCTAAGAAACAGATAGAGGAAAGACTTGCAGAGTATGATTTAACCTCCCAACATCTGAGGGTAGTGAGGAAAGAGGAACCTCAAAATACGAGCACACGGAAATTACAAAAGGTTAATTTCACAAAAATGCAGAATAATAAAACAGGAGAGAGAAAACAGTATAACACTCGTTTTCAAACTAGACAAAAAGAAGGAAATAGCAACACTACGTTTAGGACAGAGAGTCAAAGAAGAATGTAAGAATAGGAAAAGATGGATTGGAAAGTAAGATGGGGGATGTAAGATAGAGAGAAGGACCCCAGCTGAAAGTTATTCAGAAGCGTAAATTAGAAAGTTCTTAAAGAACGTAGAGAAGGTTAGACGGACTAAAGTGGTAGATGAGACAGGAATGTGAATAGATCCAGAAGTACGAAGAAAACAGTAGAGCAGAAACAAGTTGTATGACAATGAAATCAACTTGGCCTGTTGAAGAGGAATATCTGTGATCAAAGAGTGATTTGAAAAGGATAATAATCTATTTATTAATGTAGAAGGAACACAATAGTTCATTGATTCAGCAGCAGATGTCTCCTCGACAGCAGAGCCAGTACAATTCACTGATAATATTCTGGTACAAGCTTATAATGGTGAAGTCCAAAGAGAACGAGTGGGAGAAGAGTCTGGTATTAAAATGATTAGAGGGTCAGAGAATGTGTTAGCATCAAGGGATTTGAGAAAGGTATTCAGATTAAGAGAAGTTGATGTTGAGTTAGAATTAAGAAAAGTGCGTAGTAAAATGCTAGGATCAGAAGAGGCAAAAAGATGAGGTTATACAAAGAGAAGCACAAAAACATTTGTGAGAGTTAGTGATAAGAATGAGTATGAAATATTGAAAATATCCGGTAAAATGCATAAGATTCAGTGTCAGTATCCAATGATTAAATTGGTAAAGAGGAATTAGATGAAATTACTGAACGAGGAGTTCTGAAAGAAGTTTAATCTGTAAATTACAAATAGGTCGTATACAATTAATTCTGAAGTCAGATAAAGTTTTCAGATTAGAAACAAACTATAAAGTAACTAAACCAGACAGAGGTTACGTCATTAATACTAGAGATCCAATAGAAAGAATAAGAGAAGGAAGATTTCTCACAAAACTGGATTCAGTGAATAGCTTTTGGTTGATTCCTTTAATAGAGAAAGATCATCAGACAAGGTGCTGTAAATAATACATTTATACTGTAAACAATAAACTTTACTGTAAATAATATATATTTTGAATGATTTGAGTGTAAATAACTATTTTGATATTTACCTCAAAGCTGAATGAATTTGTTAATATAGTCTTGAAGAGATATTAGAAGTATCACCCATATGAAATTGCTTTTACTGATAATATATTAATGATAAATCATAGAGAAAGAGTATTTGGAAACTGTGAAAACAAATAGCTGTCTAGCTGAAGTGGGATTAGAGCTGAACTTAAAACATGAAGTAATGGCAGGAATAATAGAGTTTATTTGGATTTTGATTATCGATAGGGAGTAAAATAACTACAGAATCGATGAGAGAATGAATTACAAGTTTAAAAACCCCAGAAAGAGTTAACAAAGTACAACAGAAAATAGGATTAATGAATTATGTGAGAGATGTAGTTCCTAAGTTTAGTCAGATAACTAAACCCATATATGCCAGAATAAAAGATGATCAACTTTGTTGACTGAGGCAGGAAAAACACTGCAAAACTGTAGAGCAATTATAAGTCTAGAACAAATAAGAAAGAAGAGATTATAGTAAAAACCTAGAAATAGACCTAAATACAGATGTAACTGGTTATCAACTGATAGTATGGAATGAGAAAATTAATATAATAATATGATGTCAAGGAGCTGAGAGAATCCAGAAAGAAAAGTTCTTACCAGAAGGAAAGAAACTAGCAACTATCAGTAAGACTTAAAAGATCTCGTGCGAAGACAGAATTCTACAGTTAATACAGATGAAGTATTTAACTAAGAATGAAATAACAGAAAGACACTCAAGACAAAGATAGGAGAATGTATTTAGAGATCCTAACTTAAGAAATAGTTAAGGAGAACTAAAAACGTCAGAAGAGTAAAATAAACTTATTTAAAGGAATTACAGTGTGTGGATCAAAAACTAGAGCAAATGATAATCTAGAGCACTGGGCACAAATAAAGTGAATAAAGATAAAATGAGAAGAATAGAGAAGAGGTGAAGGAAAGAGGTCCTGTTACAGCTCTGTTTGCAGAAGCAATGTCTGTTTTAAAGGCTCATGAAAGGGTTAAAAGCTCAACAAGTTATTCTGATAACAGAGTAGCAGATATAGTATGTTTGAATGTAAACTTAGACGTCTGAAGACAGAACAGCTTTTCAACATTAAGTAGAAAGTCTGTTTAGTTTAGTGAGCTGTGGAAGGACTTTTACGATCTAATAGAGGAGTTAGATCTAGTAGTCGTTCATCAAGCTGATCATACCACAGATGACACAGAAACAGCGCAGAGAGATGGACGACTTAAAAGAAATAAGGTGTGTAGTTGTGATCATAGAAAGCGAAAATAACACTGTTCATAAAGTACATGATTACATGAAACATCCTAATGTTAAAAATTAAAAGGCAAAGTCTTATCAGATAAAAGATACAGACAAATAAGGCTAAAATGTGAAAATTGTGAGAAAAGAGGGTACAATAAAGCAATTAAATGATTATTGTAAAATTATACAAGAACGGGTTAATAAGGAATAGGTAATGGATATAACAGGACCTTAAAATCCAAGATTGGAGCTAGGAAATAAATATATACTAGTAGTAGAAGGATTTTCTGGACACATGAGTAAAATCCTAAAAATTGCTTCAGTCGGGGGAGACCTCAAGCAATTTGTTGAGATAAAACCACTTATTTAGTTGAAAGTTAGAAGAAAAGCTTTTAAAGAAACTAAATAAAGTTTTATGTTATTCACCTGAAAGGGATACATCTTTGAAAAAAATCTTTAGATCTAATTACAATAATTCAGAATGGGATAAATGCATGAAAGAAGCATTTATATTATTGTAATTTTAACAAATAAAGAAAGAATGAATTGTTGGAAAAGACAAAGAATAGTCTAGTGATAAATGTCAAGTTAGTTGATTACTAAACAAGATAAGGTGATAAACATGATTGACAATCATACAGTAGAGGAGTTGCAAAATAGACTGTGGAGTAAAAGAAATGTAATTTTAGCTACTTAACAATTAGAAATTGAACTGAAGAGGTAAAATTACTTTTTTCTAGAAATGTAAAATGCCTGTATTTGTGGGTTATATCTCACAAAAGAGTTTCATTCATGCATGAAGAAATATGCAATGACTAGGAATGAACTATTGAAGCAATAAAACAGCTAGTATTATGTCTCTGGATGGACCAAAAAATGAGAGAAACTTAATTATGCTCAGCAGAAGTAAGAAATAAACTTTGAAACAAAAAGATGTAACTAACAAATATCAGAGCATAAGATTTAAGGCAGAGAAACAAGGAAAAGTGTTCACTGGCAGTATAGTATGACCGTAAGTATGACATTTTGTTAATCATAATAAATTATGATAGACCCCATAGAAGGGGAATACATATGTTTTGAATGTAATAGGACTTTTAAAAGGGGAATGAAGCCCAATCATAGAAGAAAAGTCTTTTTACACACAAAACGGTCTTAAGATCTGTAACAGCAGAACTTACAAATACTGAAAGAAACTGAGTCTCTAGATGACTTAAAGAAACTGAACACAATCTCAGATTTGTGTTATGTTTTACAGGACAAGGAACCTGGAGCTAAGTGTTAGCTCAGACAGAGAAGTGTTCAAGGGTTAGTGAAGATGGAAACAGGTCTGCTTAAGCAAACCAATTTTTGTGGTAACCATGATAAATGTAGCTATACTTATTATAGCGTTTTGGGTTTTTACAAAATCCAGTGACAACTTTTCTCAAGACGGAAAACGTTGAGGAAGAACCAAATAAGAAATTGGTAATTTGTGAGAAAAAGTTAGAAAAAGGAGGAGAGAGAAATTTTCTTGAAAAAGGCAAAGATCAAAGATACAAAGGAAAAGTATACACTTTATGAGACTTTGCATAAGTTAAGAAATCCTTTTTCTGATTAAAAATGGTACAGTGAGTCCACTAGAAAGGCTGAGATAGCTTTAGGACGAAATAAATATTCACAGAAGAAAAAACTGTTCTATCAGATCAGTATTGTAACAGACAAATTCTGGGAGGATTGCACTGATCAAAGTGTTGAACAATGTGCCAAAACGAGGTACAATTGGCAATTACGTGTGATTTGGCGTAACAGTGCTATAAGCATTGGGTAACAAAGTTAGAGGATAAGTGTACACAGTTGATGAGATTTATTGGGAAGGTTGTGTGTGTAGAGAGAAGTTGAGCTGTGAGAAAATTTATAGCCAAAGAGCAGGAGCAGCTTCAAATGTTGAAGGCAAGCATTGGTTAGTGTCTTTAAACAGACAGGGATTTAAAAGCGAAGTAATGATTCAATTTTTTTAAAAGAGTCACTATTGTGGAAAAGGTTGATAATAGACGGGTTTGTTGAAACTGATCAAATGGTAATACAGTTTAGGTTATTTGATCTGTTGCAAGATGAAGCAACAAGTAAGAGGAGAAAATAGTCCCCATTAAGGTTATAGAACAAAAAGAGAGCTACAATTTAGCAAATCTAGGCACAAGGGTGCCATACAACAATACCCGACTGAATAAGTATTATCCTATACCTCTAGTTAGAATGAGATACAAGAATGATTATAGTATAATCACGTGGGCAATTCCTGAGGAAATTCCGGGGTATTATAATATGGATGAATTACCAAGGCCTTTGTACAAACTCAGCAGAAACTGTAGAGGTGAAATGAAAGCAGAAGAATTGCTAACTTTAAAAACGTATTGGACTGTGAGGTATTTTGAAGACATAAAACAAGTAGGATCGCGCACTGGCAATGTCTGAATCAGACAGTGGATAGCAATGAGAAAAGGAATGATATTAACCAAGGCATTAGTAGACTGCTATCTGAACCCATAGAGACTGATATGAATGTATTTGCTGCTGTGACGGTGAATTATAACGTTCAAGAAAATGGGTGATGTATGCCTCGGCTTCCACTATATTTTATGTTGGCTAAACGACAGTATTTCCAAGAAAGAAACTTACAGGAGTCTAAAAGCCTGTGGTCTTTAGTGAACAAGAAAGTTACTGAAAAGTCTTAATTCTAGGAGGTTTCTCAGTAAGCACCTATAGAACCTTAAGATGGATAATATGCAATTTTCGTATGATATTAATCATTGCGACAGGATCATTCCTGTTAATTATTTTGGAGCAAACTGGCCTTGGGAAACTCCTTAGGATGATTTGTGGCAAGATCTGTAGATCTGCTAAAAATGTAGGAGAGGTGAAAGACAACCCCTATTAGTAATTTGCATTTAACGCATCATGTACCTGATAAAATTGGTGTTGTGAAGTCATATCGAGTTATACGCGTTTAGGAGGTTGGACAGAAGAACTCTACCATTGACCAGATCAGACTTGTCTTACAGCAGGATGTCCGACACAGAAGTTGCTGGAAACTTAAATGGACTTGACCATTTCGACTTAATGGTAATCGCTATCTTTTATATTATCAAGAAATGTATGTTTATATATATACTGCTATTTGGTAACAGTATGTGAACAATATACTTAAGAAAAAGTTCTGCAAAAATCTGCAATTGATGGAATAAAAATGTTCAGAAATATGCTTTATTTATAGGAACTTAAACGAACAGCAAAAGGCCAACTATTGTTACGATATCAGAGTTACTGGATCACTGTTAGAGAGGATGAATGTATGACTTGTCATCAGGTATTATATATTCAAAAGCTGGATTTGTTATGGGTGACTTGTGCAAAAATTGCTTGAAGAGAATCAAAACTATTATCTTGTACGGTGATGATGATGAAAGAGAGGAGTATTGTAGAAAAACATTTGACATGTTGAAGTCTGAGTACAGACATATTTCTACAATGTAAAAGTAGGTTAAGAGTGCTCCACCCAGAGGTCAGAGATTTATACAATGACTTAAGTGCTTCTAAGGATTGGATAAAAGATGATATGTTTCAATATATCAGTTACATGGTAAATATAACAACAATGTTATATGATTGGTGAAATGTAAGGAATATTATGTTTTATAGACAAAAACATTGGCATCACTGGAGATGACAGAATAATCTCCCCAAACACAAGTGTCCCAACAGAGTTTCAAAATGACGAAGACGGCCTATGGGCAGGATTCTATCCCAGATCCATCATTTCAACGATTAGTCAAAAGTCTAATCAATGGAAGAGGCGGCACTTTAATTTGTGAAGACTCTAAGAGACATTTAAAATTGGGACATGCTGTTGCGAAATTAACAATAGAAATCCAATGAGAGATAAACTCAGACAATATTTAACTTTTATGAAACAAAGCACTGAGATTTGACTAATTGGAGATGTTATAAAAATAATTATTGTAAGCGAAATTGTGAGACCTAGATACAGATGACCTTGGGTTGATCTGTATTTTAACGTATTTCAAATGAATGTCCTAACAGAAACAGGACAAGTGTATGTCAAAATGAGCAAGTATGACAAAGACGAAATGTGTTATGTTCCATACATAAACTTTAAGTTAAGAGAGTAAAGACTACAGCAAACTTCCAAGACTGGGGTGTTGAGGAAAGCGGACGTTTTCCCAATTTTGTAAGTTTGCCTTGTTTATTTGAGTGATACCTTGTATTGTAAACACATTGGGATGTGTTACTGATTTATCAAGAAGAAGAGACCACACAGAATATTGTATTCTTTTATTTGATAATGTCACAAATGAGGGGCTGAGGCGTGCGGATCCATATGCAGGCTTTTATTAAAGTAAGGCATGGTCAAAACAGGCAGGCGTCAAACAGGGCAAACAGGAGTATCAGAGATGAGGCAAACACAAAATCCAGAAACAGGCGGTGGTCAGGTCAGGCAGCAAACAATCAGAAAACCGAAAAACAGACAGGGTCAAGACCAGGAAATCAGAAACAATAATCCACGAGCAATCTAACAAAGAAACAGGCGAAACAAAGCAACCTGCAGGTGAGTGGCTTGCTGCAGTTTTCAAATAAGAATTTTACTAGAAACCTTTCAAAAAACTTCTCAAATGATCCATTATTAAATTCTTGTTTTTTCAGTAAGATTTAATGTAAATAAAAAGGTAGTGATTCTGTCACGTCTCTGGACTCTTTATTGTTTTTGTCTCGTGTCATGTGCTCTCTGTGTCTTCCCTTCATGTTAATTGTATAATTATCTTTCAGCCGTGTCTCGTTAATTTAGTTCATTTCCTTGTGTATTTAAGTTCTGTGTTTTGAGTTCACGTTGTCGGATCGTCAATGTTATTCAATGTTACTCAATATCTTTAGTCAATGTCTTTTCCCGAGGTCTATTCGTGGTTTTTGTATATTTATTTTGCCAGTTTAAGATTAAATCTATTTAAGTTTATTTCGCGTCTCGAGTACTCCTTCCCTTTTCCTCTCGAGAAACCACGAAATGTGACAGATTCATTAAGAGAAAGTTGATTTTTGAAATGTTTTCTTTCATCTGTTTCATAAAAGGTCAAATTTATGAAGATACATATGCTGAATGAATGATTATTTTGTGAATGATATAAATATATCAGTACATGATTTTCACTGGAAATCTGTTTATTTTTTAGATATTGTTATCAGATATCTGTGTGTGTGTGTGTGTGTGTGTCTGTGTGTGTGTGTGTGTGTGTGTGTGTGTGTCTGTGTCTGTGTCTGTGTGTGTGTGTGTGTGTTGGTCTCACACACCACTGAGAGCTGATTCATGATCAAACACACAGCAGTTCATTCAAATAAAAAACAAACAAACATATTTTTGTGATCAGTTGAATTAACTAGAATTATTTCCACATGTTTGTTTACATTAAACCATATACACTAAAGTACATACACACCAGTACACTAAATCATATAATCACTGTTTTTAATGTAATAAAGATAAATTATTCCTCTAATTCTGAAACTGAGACAAACTTTTTAAAGAGATTTCAGATTTAATCACATTGTTATAGTATTTCTATTTCATTGAATTCTACACTGAAAACTATTCACAATTATTCACGTAGTCTCATGTCGAACAAATGAAACTGTGATAAGAATTAAATATTAGTCTCATGATGAGTGTAAAAGTTAAAAGCAGGTTGATCCAGATCTTCAGGTGTGTTCACTGATTACTGACAGGTAAGATCTTCAGAGATTGAGGAGTATGGAAGAAAGGAAAGAGTGTGTGAGTGAAGGTGGTAGTGAATGTGTGTAGATGTGTGTTAGTTACAGGATCAGAGAATGACACTGTTCCTCTGTCATAGTCCAGATACACTCTCACACGATCAAGCTTCTGTGTAACATGAAAACCAAACTCATCAATCCATCCTCTCTGTACACTCCAGACATCAGTGTTAAAGAAAACACATCCCTTTCTTTGGTTTGATTCTGTAGTTACTCCAAGACTCCACCATCGACTCTCTTTAACCTCCACATCCCAGCAGTGTGTTCCTGAGTTAAAACCCTCTGAACCCAGAACACAAAGATAAGAGTCAAATCTCTCTGGATTATCAGGAAGAGGTTGATTGTTCACGCTGAATGTCACTCTGGTCAGATCATCAGACAGAAGAAGAAGGGGATGAGCCGTGTTTGGATCCAGAATCACAGGAGCTGATGAGACACAATCAACAGCTGATTTTATTCTGATGTTCATATAATGATCAAGAGTGAACTGTACACAGATTATTATGAATTATGACACTCGTTCTATTCATCAAACATAATACATTTTCCTATCAGTCAGAGCTTCAATGTTAATAATTGTTTAATTATTTAAATTCATAATATACACTTTATAGATGAAAGGCTAATAAATAGTTAAAATGTTCAGAAGTAGTAGTAATAAGTATATTTTGTTTAGTATATGTCAATTCATAAATATTATTTATAGAAAGAAAGTAAAGAAGATATAATTTTTTTTTGTTTGCTTGTTTAAGAAACTATAATCATCAGTTTATTCCTCTTGAGTGAGAGAGATCAATGAGGTGTGTGTTTATCTTGTTAATGTCACATCTCTGGACTTTGTTATTGGTTTTTTTTTTTTTTATGCTATCTGTTCCCTTCCTTCCCTTCGTGTTTAATTGTTTAATTATCTTCACCTGCTCCTTGTTAATTTAGTGATTTACGTTGTATATTTAAGCCCTGTGTGTTTGTCTTGAGTTTGTCGGATCGTCAATGTCACCCTATGTCTTTAGTCAATGTCTTTAGTCTATGTCTTTAGTCTATGTCTAGAAGTGATTTTTGTTCCCGAGGTCTTTTCGTGGTTTTTGTTCTGCCTACCTGCCCTTTGTATCTTTATTTTTGCCCGCTTTGGATTAAATCTGTTTAAGTTTATTTCAAGTCTCGAGCGCTCCTTCTCCAGAGAACCAGCGAAACATGACAGTTAATTGTTTTGCCGTACATTTATTCCTTTTGTATGTATTTTTTGGTTTATTATTATGTGCAAGCTCCACTTTTAGAGGGTTAATATAAGTTTTATGTATTGTTTTTTCGTAGTTCTGACGGCATTGTCGGGACATAAAAGGGATGCAAGACTATAATGTACAAGACATACTACAGACTCGTGTCCAAAGAAATGTCTGTTGAAACCAAGAACGACCTGAGCCTTTGATTCAACTAACAATAATTAAAATATTGATTCTTCTGTGTCTATTAAACCTTAAAATCTGTTTGACGGCTGACACAGAGACAGCAGTTACCAGGTTTAGAAAGAAACCACAAAATATTATTTATGTCTTACAATCATTCGTATTATCACAGAAATACTGTGATACATCTTTATATAGTTTGGATATAAACACTGATGTCTATAGTGGCGATCAAAATAGAGAAAATCACCTTAAAATTAAAAAGTAACTGCTGCTTCAAATAATGTTTGTGATTGATTAGTGTTTCTCCAGCAGCTGAGGATAAATGACTGATATAAAATCTATTTGTTATTGAATCATTCATTCAAACCACTTTTTCAGTATTTCTCTATATATATGAAATCCTGCAGAGTTTAACTCAACCCTAATTAAACACACCTGAAGCAGCATGTTAAGACAAGTTGGAGCTAAACTCTGCTGGACACTGGACCGAATTTAGACGGCCCTGATCTAAAGCATCCAGTCTAATGTGACAAATTATTTATTTAGTATTTATTATTAAGTCATTTTATTCCTTTTTTGATTTCCATTTATTTGTTCCTCTATTGGTAATTGCTTGCTACACTCACTCAGATAATAGTCATCACATAATAATGTATATACATAATAATGTATATGTACGTATGTATATGCATGTATATAGAAATCTGTAAATATTCCCTCATGCATCATCTCCAGTGTATGTGTAAGAGCACAGATCTTCTCCAGACTCACTGTTTTGGACAATGTCCTGCATCTTCATCCAGACTCTGAAGGCCAGGTTGCCCAAGTATCGTGGAACATGAATCAAAGCTCCAGAAGGCGTCTGTGGATCCGGCTGTGATGAGATCTGGACTCTGGAAGAACATTCAGGATCAGAACTGCAGTGGCTTTGGTTTCAGAAGCAGAGAGACCAGAGACACCAGCAGATCACTCACCTTTCCATCGTGACCGGAAACTCCTGCAGAACAAACACACCATTGATCATCAAGAACTCAATCAATCAATCAATCAATCAATGGATGATCTGAAATCAGACCTTTAGAAAGCAGATGTCATTGGTTTTCATCATCTCCTCCGTGTCTTTGATTGTGTGTGAAAGAGCTGAGATGTGTCTGTTGATCTCCTCCAGCTTCTCCTTCATCACCTGCTTCTTCTGCTCCTCTTCCTCTCTCAGTGCAGTGATTGTAGCTTCTTCTTCATCTCTGAGAAACTGATGAAGTTTCTCAAACTGCTGTTTAATCTGACTCTCTGTGTGCTCAGCTTGAGACTGAAATCAAATCACATTCACTTCAATCATCTCCATCAACACACATCAACATCACATCATTCAGATCCAAGAGAAACTCAGACACCAGACATATAACAGATCCACGAGCAGACTGAAGCTATTCTCTTACAAAAAATATTATATATATAGTGATCCTACAGCAGTACTGAAAATGACTCTTGATTCAGTTTCTTCACCTTGATGTGTTGAACTGTTTTCTCAAACTCTTCTTTTATTTTTTCTCTCTTTCTAAGTTTCTCCTGTAAGGACTTCAGTGCTGTATTGAGATCCTCCTGGAATTGAACAAAATATATATAAAACACCAGATTACAGTGAAGTGAAGAGAATACAGTAATATTAAACTGAAAATGCTAAACTTTAAAAGGTCTTATCCAGTAACTACACTAATTAGTAAACATTAAAAACTGAAGAAATCATTATGGGAGTAAATACCTTTTCCACAGAAGACTACATGTCACATGAAGTTGAGCAAAATGAGAGAAATACCAACCTTATATGAAGGAACAACTTCACTGATTGGTCTGAATGTGTGGTTGACATGCTTTAGTGAATCTCTACACACTAAACACGCAGGCTGTTTGTCCTCCAGACAGAAGAGTTTGAGTTTCTCTCTGTGTAAACTGCAGATCTCCTCAGATCCTGATGAACGACTCTCATTTCTCTCCTTCAGGAACGACTCACACAAGTTTTGTAATGCTAGATTTAATGGAGGATGTTCTTTTGAGGATCTTCTCCTGCAGACAGGACACTCCTGAGTTTTCTTGGTTCTCCAGAACTGTTGAAGACACTCTTTACAGACACTGTGACTACATGATAAAAGAACAGGAGTCTTGAAGATTTCTGCAGCACACGGGACAATTATAGTCATATTCAGCTGATGAAGCCATTTTCACAGTTTGAGCTGAAATCTAAACTTTACTTTCACTTTCTGATCGAAAAAAAAATAAATAACTACAAGAATCACAAATATCTTCTCTGTTCAGAAACAAACCCAAAAGTGCTTCTCCAGAGTCTTTTTATAGTTGTCCTCTGATGGCTGATTCTTCTTTGTTTTTATCAAAGAAAATAAAGTCAGAATGACAGAAAGAACGAATAACAAGTCATTCTCTTCCTGGTAAGTGTTTTAAGAGGGAGGAGTTTCTGTGTTTAACCCTTTAACATCCAACTCTAACAGGAGCCAGTCATTAATGTATGTATATATTTATTGGTTTATTTATTTATCTATCTGCTATTACATTTAGTCATTTTGCAGACGCTTTTATCCAAAGCGAATTACAATTGAGAGTACAACAGCGATTAATTTTTTTGAGAGACAAACAGACAGAGTAAGTGAGTATTTTTTCTTTTTTTTATGATGAGGTCAGGTATTGCTGAAAGATGTGAGTTTTCAGCAGTTTCTTAAAGATTGACAGAGATCCAGCATTCCTGATATGTACGGGAAGATCGTTCCACCAGCCAGGAACAGAGAACGAGAAAGTTCTGGAGAGTGATTTCGAGCCTCTTTGAGATGGTACCACGAGGCGTCGCTCGCTAGCAGATCTCAGACTTCTAGAGGGGGTGTAGATCTGTAATAGTGAGTGGAAGTAGACCGGTGCTGAGTCTGTGGTTGTTCTATATGCAAGCATCAGTGCCTTGAACTTGATGCGAGCTGCAATCGGTAGCCAATGTAAGGAGATAAAGAGAGGTGTAACATGGGTTCTCTTGGGCTCATTGAAGACCAGCCGTGCTGCTGCATTCTGAATCATTTGTAGAGGTTTTATTGTGTTCGATGGACGTCCAGCCAGAAGAGCATTGCAGTAGTCCAGTCTAGAAATATTAGAATTAAAGCCACTGAAGAAATATTATGATTTTTATTATTATCGGACACAACCACAAAAAAGCAACAATTAACACAGTTATTGAATATAATAATATATAAATAATGAATATAATTCAAATATAAAACTACTATAGAGTTGAGATGTTTGCTGAAACTTGCTTTACATGTGCAGTACTGTTTCATAACTGTGACATTGTTAGTAGATCTTAGATTCCTTCCATAATTATCAGAGTACACTCAAAATTACATTTGTTCATAAAGGGTGCTTAGAAATAAATAATATATTGGTGTATTGTGGTGAACATAATGTAAGGAGGTGAATCAAAACCTGTAAATGCAATAAGACTGATCTGAGAAGGGATATCCAAAGGAACAAAAAGAGAGTAAACAACACACTCCGTCCCTGTTGTGTTTATGACACCCTCATCACCTTTGCTCTTCCTGCTTCCCCTCCTTCTGCCCAAAGGACTTGGTTTAAAGTTCATTAGGAATAAGGCATTATATGTCATGTGTCTTATGAACCTATTGTTCTTCACTCTCATGTTTGGTCTCATTTGAAAGGTCTCAATAAATTGGTCTCAATTTCACAGTAATCACTTATATTATGGAGAAGATTAAGAACTTGGTAGAACTGTGTTCTGCTGAGAAGGAGGTGTGTCCTCCTTTTGGGTCTCTGAACGTGTTCCAGCCAGGTGTGACACTGGAGCACGGGACCTAAACACCAAAAGGTTTATACAGCTACATTTGGGATCTCTTTGTCTGGTCTGAGTATATAAGGAAAGTGACAAAACACAACAAGGAGTGATTCTGTAGTCAGATCGGCCCGTAGTGTGATGTGTGTCCTCATACACTACACTATGTACTTTTTAAAGACCAGGTATAATGACCTTTTAAGTTTGTTTTATTTTGTTTTGTGTTATTTTTGTACTTCTGATCAGTTGTGCAAATGTTTATCAATTATACCAATTTGGAAACTGTTCTTGCCTGGCAAAATAAACATTAATCTTGATTAAATTATAACATTGTCTGAAATAACTTTTCTAGTGGTTAGTGACTTCTGAGGTTTGAGGGTGAGTCAGATCAACGATTGATGGATGGAGCCGTCTTGAGATCTTGACTTCTGGCCACCAAACTGGCTTAGCATGCTATTACTTAGGAACGATATAAAAATAACTCTTTTTGAGTCTATCGAGGAGATGGCTGCATTAAGGTGAGCGATCTACGGGGTAGTCTCTGACTAAGACCTGGACTAGACCAGATGTGTCGTGAGTCTGTTCTGGATTCCGTTCTGCAGGAAAAGGGGGATCCTTACAGCTTAGTGAACATTGTGAGAACGTTCGCTGTTAATTAGCTACATTTAGAGCCTTGAGATTCTGAATCAAACTGCATCTAAACACATGAAAATATGAATTATTTTTTGAATGCTATAAAACACGTTTTGGAATTGGAGCATTGTATTGTTGGTATGTTTGGCTACGCATTCTTCAGGTTTCCTCGTGCAAGCGTGTGAACGCGTGGTTTCTCATCTTTATTCTTTATTTCTGAACAGAGATCTGCAGTTATTTCAGGATTCAGGATGGTTTTGTCTCTTGGGACTGACTCTGAAAAATCACACGCTGACGGCTGCTAATAAACAAGCGTGAATGTGTGAGACTCAGAGAGAGTAAAAACATTCATGTCAACGACTTATAGTGTGAAGATTAAACACAGACACAGAAAGCGTTTTGACAAACTGAAATAGTAAGCAAAACCTTAGACAGATAGATAGATAGATAGATAGATAGATAGATAGATAGATAGATCCATATGACAAAATTGTAAACAGTGAAGCTCAATGAAATATATTTTCAAATTGAAAATGTATTTAATTTCAACCTTTATATACAAAAATATTTACATATTTTTTTCGGTAAAAACAGCATTCTCTGCATTTTTTGTAACGTTGTAAAGTATATCTCTTGCTGTTTTTTATTCACGTGTGTTACGTTATATTTACAGATAGATGGAGTAAATGCATAGGAGTGAAAATGAAATATTTATTTTTATGAGTGTAAGTGATTGTACGGCTGAGCAGTTTCTTGTCCATGATGCTCTGCTGTTGAGAGAACAGTTTTTCTGATGAATGCTGACCAATCAGAGACAGGCTCATAACTGTGCTGACAGAGACATCTGCTGGTGTGAGGAGAAAATACACACACATCCTTCACTCCTGTGTGTGTGTGTGTGAGAGAGAGAGTGTGTGTGTGTATGAGAGAGAAAGAGAGAGAGAGAGAGAAAGAGACAGAAAGTGTGTGTGTGTGTGTGTGTGAGAGAGAGAGAGAGAGAGAGAGTGTGTGTGTGTGTGTGTGTGTGAGAGAGAGAGAGAGAGAGAGAGAGAGAAAGAGACAGAAAGTGTGTGAGAGAGTGTGTGTGTGTGACAGAGAGAGAGAGAGAGAGAGAGAGAGAGAGAGAGAGAGAGAGAGAGAGTGTGTGTGTGTGTGAGTGTGTGTTTGATTCAGTGTGTAACACACTCCCGTGTTCACGTCTGTTTCACTCATTATTGGAAAGTTACATGACGGTCCAGAAAAAGGCCTCACTCTTTTCCGCTCGATCTGCTCTGTAGAATTCATTAAAAATGCTCCGTCTCAAAAATGTGTGGAATTTTGTTTTGTTCCCCTCACATCTCAAGCTCTGCTCTTTTAACACGAGACACTCGGCACAATGTCAACACACACACACACATGTGCACACACACACACACACACACACACACACACACACACATGTGCACACACACACACACACACACACACACACACACACAGACACACACACACACACACACACACACACACACACACACACACACACACACACACACACACTCACACACACACACATTATTCCACTGTTAAAGTGTTTTCATCAAGTTATCATTCAAAGCTGATGTCGACAAAAAATTCCTTTCTGTAGCTATAAAACACTACAATAATACAGAAATACAAAGAGATGATTCCCGTCGTGTCGTTCAGTGCTGGGTCTGAAGTTTGTTCATCAATGCGCCAGCGAGCTGTTCTTTAGAGAGCTTCTGTTCAGCCTGAGTTTCTCAATAGAGCTGCTTCACTCCTATAATACAGGAAATAATAATATATCTAATAATATAAATAATACATTTTAATATTTAGTTTAATATTTATTTTAGTTGTTCTCTTGTTTTTATATAGTTTTTATATATATTTTACATTTTTGTGACATTTATATTTTTAAATTAGTTTATATATATATATATATATATATATATATATATATATATATATATATATATATATATATATATATATATATAGTGCAGTATACAGTATAGTATAAGTGCAGTATAGTATAGTATAGTATAGTACAGTATATATATATATATATAAAGCTTTACTTTTTTTGTCTGTTTTATTCATTTTGTTGTGTTTTTTGTGTATATATTTATAAATATGTATTTTATATGTGCTTTTTCATCAGTTTCATTTTTTTTTGTTATGTGTTATGTCTGTACAGTTTTCAGTATTTTTTTTTTTTTTTTTTTTACTTATTTTAGCTTTGTTACATTTATTAAAATTTACAGTGTGGAAGTTTTTGTTTTTCTATTTTTCATTCTCATTTCAATTTAAAGTTTTAGTTACGTCAATATGCGTTTTTTGTTTTTGTCTCATAAATATGTCTATATAATTTTACATCAGTTGTTTTCCATAATTTGTTACTTTTAGCTTCCCTTCACATTTTTCATTTGTATTTTATGCTAGTTTTTTTATGTCTATATTGCTTTTTTTATATATTTATTTTCAATTTGTATTTATTTCAATATTTATTTCAACGAACGGCATACGTGCATATCTCTTCCTTTTAGTTTTTAGTGAATGAAATCAACAATGCATACAAAATCCATTTGATTTAGAAGAAAGAAAAGGACATTTGTTGCCGGAGAGACTCTCTTTAGAGCACATGAAACACACACGAGTTTTGAGAAGGTGTGGTGGACGTTCAAAGGCCTTGATCATCAGAATAAAAGCCGAAACCACGCAGACCTTCGCTCTCGTCCAGCCTCGATCCACAGCGAGCCTGTCTGGTATGAGCACGTAACCCTCTGGGGACGGATGGTGAGGTTTGCTGATGTCTTTGTACGGATCAGATCACGGCGCGGTGGACGATCTGTAAGAACACAGAGCCCGTTCCTGAGAATCCTCCGCTCTTTCTCCGCTTCTCCATTCACTGAAGCTCTTTGGCATCTTCTGAAAGGACTCTCCTTGGAGACCAAACGCCGCTTCGCAGGATCTTTCATCCTCCAGGCGTGATGCAGCAGGAATAGTGATTAGATGAAAACCGCTATCTGAATAAATATCTGACTTCATCATTTAATATAATAACACGCGTAAGCAATACAGTAATAACAACGAATGTCTTTATAATACTTTATTTATTTACAGTATTAATCAGCTTATAAATTAGTGGTTGACATTCGAAATTATATATAAAAAAAAATGATATTAAATTAACTGGTTATATTGTGGACTGCATGTTTTAGAGACATAATATAACCTGATAAAATATATATAAAATATAATATATAATAACAACATTATTATTATTATTATTATAAATGGTTAATATTTATTTATTTGTTATATTATTTTTGACCAAATTAATGTGTCCGTGTATTAGAGACACACAGTAATAACATGAATAATAAAATACTAACTAAATAAAAACTAAATAAATTATAATAACCTTATTCAGCAGCATAATCATGAGTAGGCTGTTATAATCGTTAATCGGTTTACAAATGAGTATTTAAAACTTTATTATTATTAATAACAAACATTTTAGAATTGAATTTAAGAATTTTTTGCACTAAATTAATCGATTAGAGACTTAATCTCATAGGTGATTAAATATATAAATCATATCAAAAATAATAATAATAATTATTATAATAATAATAATAATAATTATTATTATTATTAAAAAACAATAAAAATAAAACATAATAAAATAATAATAATAATAATAATAATAATAATTATTATTATTATTATTATTATTATTATTATTATGACTAATCAGATTGTATTATCTGATTTTCTATTAAATATATTTGGATATATATTTTAGAAGCCCTTTCATTCTCGACCGGAGGTGGGCGGGGCGCGGGTAATCCCTGCTGCTGACGTCACGCGCTCGCGCACCCCCCGCCCCCGCCCCCGAGCTCGGAGTTGGCGCGTCAGCGTCAGCGCGCGTTCCGTTACCGTTATTAAACGCTCAGCGGTTGACGCGACTGCAGCAGAAGACGCGCTGGGACGCTTGACGAGATGGGTGAGTAAACCCGAAAGCGGGGCAAAAAAGTTCGACGCTTCACCTCAGGACGTACATCACGCGCCGCTTTCTTTCTCTTTGTTTCTCCGTGTTTTCTCCGTGTTTTCTCCGTGTCTGAAAGCGGTCAGTCGCTCCAGGTAACTCGGCAGCCCTGAGAACCGAGATTATGGATTAGACTAAAGAGATTTATTACCGCGACCGCGTCTATGTCAGCCCTGACCGACAGAAAAACTAGTAAACGAGAGAAGTTCGTAGGGTTTGCTGTCACGGACTGTAGTTTGTTTTGTTGGCTGTAAACGCGATTCTGCTCGAAAATGTCATTTAATTTTTCCATCCTCTCATCTGTGCTTCACATCAGTTTTGGCGACGCTCTACATCAGGACTGTTTGTTTTCACCGAGCAGCTGACTTTCTGTTAACGCAAACCCCACGGTTTTTTATTTTCTTTTGCGTGAGCACTGGTTCTCCTGGGTGTCCGGGACCTGCACCGTTAACCGACGCGATCTCGAAACAGCGCGCGAGATGAAAACAAAAACGCGTGCTATTGACGCGCGCTGATGGGCTTCGGCGTGCATATGCTACGCTTTGGCTAGAATTAGAGTCGTATCATATGCACGCCAAAGTTTTATTAGGCGTACTATTTATACGCGTGGGCTTTGTTAAGTTACAAAAACTTTTCTTGGCGTTTTTTGGGTTGAGGTTGTAGTGTTGACATCTGTCTAATTTAATAAGATTCTTCCAAGTCGCAAAAATACTGAAGATTTGATGGGATGCAATTGGAAAGTTTGTTTTCTTGTTCATGCAGGCTTGATTAGTTGCATTCATTCTGCATTCTGACTCATTTGTTGTTCCCTTCATTCATCGACAGTCGTTTTAATACGACAAGACTTGCAGAAGTTGTCCTAATCTGCACTTAACTTGGCAAGCTTCGCATCAAAACGCTTTGATTGAAGGCGCAACGTTTGACACCGGCGACAAAAAAACATACGGGAAGGGTTTTTTCGTTTTAAGGGTTTCTGCAAGTTACGTAAAGCTCTTCCACCAACGAAGGCCTCGGCGAGATCTTAAATAAGAGCAGAGGTCGTGGCGTTAAATGTTGCATTGTACTGCAAAAAAAGAAATAAGTAAAGTAAATGAAGTAGATGCGTTTGTTTGAGATTGAGCTAATTTGACGAGCTTCTCCCGAGTGGGAGGAGAATTCGGACCAAAACTGGATGCGCGAACTTTGGCAAAAGTTTTTGAAATCTCTTGTATTTATTTTACGATGCCTAATTATCGGACTAGTTTTCCTCTGACCCTTCGTTCCTCAACAGTCGCGCTCAGCCCCAATGTAAAGTCTGGTATAATGCGTTCTGCAGATGTTCGCGTAGATGTGAAGGTTTCGAGCGAGCAGAATGGCGCGCATTGTGTCGTCTCTTTGGGTTTTCGTTTCGAAGCAGGCAGAAGAGGAGAGAGAGGCGCCACTTCCATGGATGTTTACCACTATTTAAAAGCTCCCGACTGAATTATGAGCTTTGGGACACTAAGAAGGGCTGCGGGCCAGATGGGCGAGCGCTGAGACAAGGATAAATGCTCTCTCTGTCTGTCTGTTCACGTTCAGACCTCAGGAATCTGCCGCATCACTTGGTTATCCGATTAACCTGCTTTCGGTTTTTAGCACAGCAACTATAGCATTTAAACTTAAAGCTTAGATGCTCTTCATGCATGTTCTTTTAAACATAAAAGTTCCAGCAGCATGCTTTGAATGGCTGTTTACGACACAGAATAAAGGAAAAAACTCACTTTTTTCCCCCAAATTCTAAAGATTTTTGAGAAGGATGCATCTGTAAAGACGTGAACGTCCAGTTGTGAGTCTGTCATTAGCCATTCTAATGTCATTTACTTTAGAACTTTATAACTAAAAATGGCGAAATGCTAGCTCGCAGTTGTGAGATATAAACTTGTAAAATAATAATATGAGATATAAAGACGTCAACTTTCAGTTATGGGTTCATAACTCTAGGAAATAACTAGAATTAAACAAGTTGGGAGTTAAGCACTTGCAATTATCAGAAATCAGTTTGCAATGGCAAGATATAAAGATGCACGGAAAAATATAAAATAATAAGCGTCTCGATGAACTCAAGTGTATGAGATTATCCCCCGTTTTCACAGACTAGGTTTAAGCCTGGTCTAAATGTAAATCTGAGCTGTTTCAACTGAAAGACACTTGCACTGACTGATCTTAAAACAAGTCGTTGTCTCTGTTTTGTTGCACACCAGACATGCTTTTTTCTAAGACATGCTTATAAAAAGTTGCTCAGATGTCCTAATTGAGCTGTGGCCGAATCCTGGCTTAGGTTAAGCCCTGTCTGTTAAACCAGGCCTATAACTTTGCGAATGCGAGGGAAACCGTGAGCTGGAAGAGTTGTTAATCTTCCATAACCTAGAGATTGGGAAAGAAACGAGGGCTGAACCTCTGCTTCAGATACTCATGGCGACATTTGCAAGCCAACATCTTGTTTTTATTTGTGCCTTGAAGTCCAAAAGCATTTCCTCGTTAAGTCAGTGCCGTTTCATCCTTTGTTTTTTATGGCACGAACTCCAGCTCGTGCTCCCCAGAAATGTTCGGAGGAAGCTGGCAGGAGTGGAAAGAGCTGACGAAAACAGAACCGCCGCAGCTGACGGTGTGAGAACGCGTGAGAGCGTTGGTTTGTTCTCTCTCACAGCGCCGGCTTTGTGCGTCTACGGTTCATCGGCCGCGTCTTTGTGCGACTCCAGAGATTGTTAACGTGAAGTAGGTCCACAGAGCTGGGACGTCCCGAGGAGAATAAAGCCGTGAATGAGGGGCCTCCTCAATGAAGTCCTGCAACGCAGCTGCGTGTAAACCACAGCGAGACAAACTCACAGGCCTTACTGTTAATCTAAAGGTTTGATTCTCTGGATATCGTACAGATTTGTGAATGGCTGCTTTTGTCTCATACAGAATATGAGTGCTTCTGTGTTTCGTGGAGAAAATAACAACACGCTATGGAAGCTTGTTTCAGCCATGCGACTGAAAAACAAAAAAGCCGATTGTGACTCTGTAGTTCACAATCCAGACTCTCTTTCTCAGTGTTATGAAAGTAAAGCTATGAAGATAGGTTTATAACTCGCAATGCTGAGAAATTCGTGAAAGTTGTGCGATTTTAAACGTGCAGTTATGAGTTTATTACTCTCAGTTGCGAGAAAGACTCCCGACCGTGAGGGGAAAAAGTCAGAAATGCAAATTAAAGATGAGTTTTAAACTCACAATTGCGAGATAATAACTTTAAGGTGATCTTGGCCAACGTCTACAGCCGGTCTCCATAGAAATCAATGTTAAAAAGGGGTGAAAAAAAGATGAATTGAAACTTTTTTGAATATTGGTAAATATAAAAATGCAGAGGGTCTGGTTGTGGTTGCCACAATAACGTTGATAAGCTTAATTTAAAGTACTTGTTTTGTGTACCTGTCATGTCCGGGACTGTATGGACTTCTACGGCTTTAATGACGAGATGCGCTTTAATATATCGATATATCGCCCAGCCCTAGTTTTACGTTATAGAGTTTGCATTTATTTAAAAATGACAATTTAAAAGATGAGAGACCTCGTTTAATATCATAAGTAACCTGAACTGTCTTGCTCCGCAATGTATTTTTCACCGTGTGAGAACACATGCGTGAGAGCTGCATTGTTTTGTCGGCCATGGCAACAGTAACTAAGGAGGGTAGGTCTTTGCGAATGGTCAATTGGGAGATATAAACATAAAGATTTAAAGAGAAGATGTATAAATGTGTGTATATATATATAAAGTCCCAATTGCAAGCTAATAACTTGAAATCCTGAGGAAAAAACTCCAAATTGCGAGCTTATAAATTACAATTGTGAGAAAAGGTCTCATTTGCGATATGTAAACGTGCAATATAATTATTGTGAGATGTAAACTTGCAATTATCAGTTAATACTTCGCAATTGCACAATACAAACTCACAATTGCAAAACGTAAGATTCAGATATAACTTTTTTTATTGATTCGTTAACAGAACCGGTTCATTTATCGGTGAATCAGACTAGACCCATGTGTGCAAAGACATCGTATTAAAAACCAGTTTGTCTATTTATAAGAATGTAATTATGGTGTTGTTTGTCATAAATTAATCAATGAATTTAACGTATTTAAATGAAACGTTTGTTAGTTAGGCCACAGTTATGATTCGTTGTTATGTAAAGCACTTTATATTTCCACTGCGTATGAGGTGCGCTCTATAAATTGCTTACAGCGAGTTAGAGTTGATCCTAACCAATCACAAACTGAACTGTAGCCTCAGCTCTCACTGTAGCTGTTTTCGTTCTCTTTTTTCAACCGCAACGTAATGGACTCCTGGAAAGATTTAGTCACTTTTACAGTCTGCCAGCACTGCCTCGGTGTTTACAACATCCAGAAGAGCACACGCTCCGTACCGGCGTGCAATGAAGCGTTTCGATTCGATTCACGGGAGGGTTTGTATGTTTAAAGTCTCCGGGTTGTGGTCGCTTGACTCGGCGGTTGTTCAGTTTGTCACGTTTCGGAGGAAAATTTGTCATCGTCTGTTTGTCGGAACCAATTTCTGTCTCGCGTCCGTTGCTGCTCGTCTCTCGAAGTCGACACCAAATCCACATTTACCCCATTCTTGTTTTTGAAGTGTGTGATGATTCATCACTGCGTGTTGCTCCAAAGACAAATGTCGTAATCTTATCCAAATGTTCCACTTCTGAAATGACTCTTTAAATCCCTCCTGACATTTACAATACGTAACGCCCGTTTAGATAAATTCCTGATGGATGTTCTTAAGTTTCGTTTCTCGTTCCGTTTAACTTAGATATGCATCACATTATTGAAGTCGCAAATAACATTTCATATCCATTTTAAGGTTGATTTATCTTTATACCTTCTATCCGGACATAAACAAACATAATTCTTCAAAGTGTGTTATGACCTCTATCAGCTTGACCTTTGACCCCTAACGCTTAAAGCGCACCTGATTTTTGTGGAAAACTTGCGGGTCACGTCTACTACTTGGAGTAGAGCTGATAAATCATAAAATATAAGAGGAAAAATAAAAAAAGATTAATGAATTTAAAAAAAAAGAGCATTATTATTATCATTTTTTTTTATTTTTACAAATCATTTATTCTGCTACCTGCTCGTGGACTTGCAAGTGTTTTGTACAATTAAAATGAAAACTACGCGAGATCTTGTTTCTGAAGCTCTTGTGATGGAAAGGTCAAACCGAAGGTCACCTTCAGGTGTTTAAACCGTGCAGCAAACGCTAAAAAAAAAAAAAGATGGCCTGCGTAGTTGCTCTTGCAATCTTTGGATCCTGGCTTCCCCCAGAAGCAGTTCACCGGTCCTGTCCATCATGTTTATTTGCTTCCCCTCATAATCGCGGCGCACAAAGAGGAGCATTGTGAGCTGAGATATGAAATGATACGGAGGCGGTGGCGCTGAGTGGGAGTGCTTGCTCAAGCATGGCCAATTTCCCTCACATTTAGGCATCAAAGGGCCATTCACGAGACAAGAGGAGCAAGAGCGAGTCGAATTCGCCGCCTCGCCCTGAATCATCTCAGAGCCACGTGATGGAGCTGGCAACGAAAGTGTTCGTTAGAGCTTTATAAATTAGTATATAAGCGCTACTGTGCTCGATTTTGGCCTTTTCTATCTAAGCGTCAGTGAGGAGGCTAAAGGGCCTGTTATTAATGAAGGAGGATCAACCTCTTCGTTTGCATTCATTTGTATTTAGGAACTCGTCAGCTCGGGATGTTATTTTTACCCAGATTTTTTAAACAGTGAAACTCAAGACTAGACGGCATGATTTAACATCAAAAGGCTTAAAGCCATGATTGTTGAGAGTAAATAGCTTTTGATGTTAAACGGCGATTTCTGCATTAGCTGGCTCCCGAAGAGCCTTGTTGAAATGATTGGCTTTGCGTTACGGCGCGCGTTCATTGTACAGTTTTTCCATGTCACCGTTCAGCATTGCTGTGTGGGCCGTATCGACGCGAAACAGTGGAAATAGATCGATGTGTTTTTTCCCGGTTGACCTGTTTGTATTGCCGAATGCCAAAAACAGTAACCAGGACAGTAACCGGTAACGAAAACGTAAACAACGACCGGTCATCTTTACATTTCTGGGTCAAAACGTGAGGCAGTCAAGACATTTAAGAAAAACATGTCAGTCATATGAATAAAGGAACGTGATTGGTTGCTGCATTGAAGGTTGGGCTGTAGACTGAATTCTAATTGGATGAGTAAAGTAGCTGATTAATATCCTTATCTCGATTTTTACCTCATTATTCAATGTTTATTCTTCGCTCTCATGTGTAATAGCTCCTCCTCACTGATAGATGCGATAATGTTTATTGGACTGTGTTTAATAAGAAAATACTGTCTCAAAATCTCACCTTATTAGCAACATGCTAATTCAGTTGCACCTTTCATTCAGCTTTGCATTTGCAAATTCTTATTAATGATAACATTTACTAGCGATGTCTGAGTAAAAATAGTTTTTTCAGCGTATGGAAATATGTTGGCAGATTTCAGATACGTCATGCATCATCTAAATGCACCCTTGATTGACAATTAATGGGATTTTAAACCGTATTTAAGAGGAATGCAGTGTCAGTTTTTGAGTATATAAACCATTTCCTGTTATCTGTCGCTTTTGGACGGAGCCTTTTTAGTCGCTATTTTTCTTCATTGTGTTTATTGGTTGTCCTTTCTGGCCAGATCTCAAAGCCCTGCGCGAAACGATATCTCCTGTCCTCCTTCACTCGTATATCTTGGCTTCGACTTTTTCGAAGTCGATTGAAGTAAAAGACGCTCAAATAATCACAATTTTTGAAGCTTGCGTGAAACCTTTGAACCCCCGACCGCACTCGTTTGCCGCAGAAATGAAGGGGGCGCTTTTTTTTTTCCACGTTTCCGTGGTCTCGGCTTGAACCGTCTGAGTGAAAGTTATTGGTAATGCGGCTTTAAAGGGAGTCGAAAGGCCTGAAGTTTTTGGCGGCGGGCCTGTGGAGCACATTCAAGGCTTCACAGATAGCTCTTTGTGCTGTGCTCATTTACTGCTAGACAAAAGCCTCTGAATCTCTTCATTTGGCCACCGAGGAGCCCTCAACATGTGAATGGCCTGATGGAATCGCCACTGACTCTCAATTCGGAGCCGCATTAAAAAAAAGCACGTTTTTTCGGGAGGAGAAAATGACCACGCTGTGCAAAACGTGGTTGCTTACACCCATAGGTCAAAAGAGTCCGTGTGATATTCTGGCTTCTACATATGACTCGCATTCCTTCTTTTTTTTAATCAGTTTATCGACTCTGGAAAGTATTTCTTTGACAATGCATTATCATCTGGAGTTGTTTGAACACCGTTTCTGGACAGCAATAATAACATTAAGCTCTCGGTTGTCTTCGTGGTAGGATTAGACAGGCTCATTACTTTCCTCACCCCGAATTCCCCTGTGCTTCGCTCAAGAGTCCCTCCAGCACAGCTCAAGCACGTTACGTAATACGTCCATGATTCATCTCCTGGTGGATATTTGTGATTAATTCGCATGCGATTCTGGGTTTGTTCGCATGAGGCGGCTCTGGTTCGCCTCGGCTCATCTTAAAGGAATAGTTCACCCATATATAAAAGCAATGAAATGTTGTTGAGTCCAAACAGCTGATAGAAACATCACATTATTCCTCAAATCCACACCACTCCAGTCCATCGTCTTCTACATCGTCAAGGCATTTTTAACTTCAAACCATTGCTTATGAACACAATACAAGTCTAGTCATAGTCAATAATAGTGTTTAGTGGCTGGATTTGATGTGAGAGACACCTTTTCTCTAGTTATTATGGTTTATGAACTTATATTTTAGCCAGAAAAGCATCTTAAAGCTCGATTAGTTGAGTCTTTCGTCTTCTCCAGATGTTAACCGATGGACTGGAGTGCTGTGGAGTGTTTTTATCTCTCATTCTGACGGCACCCATTCACTGCAGAGCATCCATTCCTTGAATTCCCCCCCGGCCTGGATGTTCAGGATCTTCTTCCACCGTGGCGTTAAATTAGGCTGTAATGTGTAAAGAACATGTGGGCCAAACAGATGACCGTGTCCCGGGATTCCCGAGCTTTGCTTCACACGACACGACAGCTGCATGAAACTCAATAGCGTGTGAGTTAGCAGCGTATTGGCAGATTTGGGAATTGGAAATAGGGTAGCGTTTCATGGTTCACATGAAAACGCTTTCAGGAAGTTAACATATCGTGGCGAGATATGCAACAGTGCATCTTATACGGATACAAACATAGTTCTTCTTAAATATGTCATAATTATAATCGCCTCTCACGAGACAACGCTGCATTAGAAATTAACTAGTACACTTACAATGGATGAATAAATTGAAATTGTGTTAAGAAATATGCACTTTTAACCTAAAACGTACTCTTTATACACATCATGCTGAATGTATGCAATGCAGAAATGGTCCTTTGACCTAAGAGACTCATATTATGTGTCAGATGTCGTTGATATATGTGCTGAAGGTTAAAGAGGGAATTGGTGGGAAAGTTTTTTCTGCTGATCTCCGCATAAAGTGTTTTTGACGTCCAGATGATTCACGAATCGCGTCCAGTCCTGGTTAAACCCAGCTGTCACGTGCGGTCTCCGTAGATTTCGGCAACCACAGGCATTTGCAATTTGATAACAACCGTTCATTTATTTAATTTGCACAACGGATTTGTGTGAGCAGTTTGCTGAGGCAAAATCAGAAGGCTGTATTTCTATATATAAAAGAAATGTTCTCTAATAGATACTGTTAGCCTGAAGGTTTTGTTGCATTTCAGTTTAATTGACAGTATCGAAAGAATAGTTAACCCAAAAATGAAAATTGCGCTCACCCTCAGGCCATCCAAGATTAGGATGAGTTACTTCATCCGATTTGGAGAAAAGTAGAGTTATATCACTGTCTCGTGAATGGATGCTCTACGGTGAATGGGTGCCGTCAGAACGAGAGCCCAAACGTCTGATAAAAGCATCACAATAATCCACAGCGCTCCAGTCCATCGGTTAACATCCCGAGAAGACACAAGATGCACATTTGTAAAAAAAAAACTAATCAATCAATCAAGATGTTTTGAACTTAAGACCTTTGCTAAATTGAGTGCAAGATCCGCTTAAAAAAAGGTCTGGTCTGAATCAGGTGAGAGATCTGCACAGATCAAGCAGCGGTTACAAGACAAAACAGTTCAGACAGCAGGAGGAAGGTTTGGGGGGAAAAAAAGCAAAAAAACGTCAAGATGATTAATTTGTTTCCTACAAACACACAGCTTGTATCCTCTCAGTACATTAAATGGTGTGGGGTGAGGTTTTTTATCAGCTGTGATGGAATGCTATTTCTCCAAATCAGAGGAAATAAAATCATCGGCATCTTGGATCTCCTTTTGAGGACATTTTCAGCAAAGTTACATTTTTGGGTGAACTAATAATGGCATACTGTTCATAACCTGGACTTGATAACTTCTTCCTTAGCTTGGCTAAATGAGATCCAGGTTCATTTGAGTGCAATAAAGTAAATATCCAATGAATGAAATGGAAATGCTGGTCCTAATTATCTTTCTAAACTACTTTTTACTACTTAATTATCTTAAACCACTTAAACTACATCTTTGTCTGGCATTCATCAAGTAAGTGATGCTTTATAGTAGTATGTGCACGGAAATTACGGAGTTCGTTTTTACCAGAAAACACAAGATACACAACTATAATGTTTTCTTAAGCACTTTTGTGAAGTTTAAAATGTCTTAATTTAATCAAAGCCAAGTCCTGTTTGTGAAACCAGGCCATTATGATCCAAATAACACGGATAACGCTGAACTTGAAGACACTGGTGACCGGCTCCAACGGTCATCTAGTCGACTCTTTAATTGTGTTTCTAACCGGTTGGATCTAAATGGATCTCTGCAGTCATATCTGAAGTTCAGCAGTGGCTTATAAACACACATCGAGTTCTCACGAATCCGGCGCTGCCCGCACGTCAACACGCTCTCACAGAATAAAAGAGTTAGCCATTCAGTTCAGCGCTCTTTAAAAAACACGTTCAATAGGGCAGCTGTTTATGCTCATGAATATTCGACGAGCCGAGACGCAGTCGGCCGCTCTGATTGATTCAGCGCTCAACAAGTCGGCTATTCTCGATCGATTCGGATGTGAGAATTAATAGACAACATTTGAGATTTGCACAGATATAAAGCTTGCCTTTTACAAATCATAAACGGGGAACGTCTTCGCTTTTTGTTTGATACAAAGAGCCTTCACACGAACCACCAGCATTCATCTGCCTTTTAGAGGTTGTTGCAATGAAATGTCCCTAAGAAATGGCCCTAAACAAGTCCTTTTTTAAACCAAGGTCACATGAAAGAAGTAGTTCATCCAAAAATGGACATCATGTGATGATCATTCGTCACCCTGATCATTTTTACATTTAAAAAACCCATAACTGTGATTTTACCACATCTATGGGGTGTTTTTGTGATGCCTAAAACCCCATTTAACCATTGAGCGGTTGGTTTATTGCTTTTATAAAGCTACGTGCATTGAAGGAACAGTTCACCCTAAAAGTACAATTCGTTAAAAATGTGCTCAGGCCACCCAAGCTGTAGATGAGTTTGTTTCTTCATCGGATCTGGAGAAATGTAGCATTGAATCGGTGTCTCTCCTCTGCAGTGAATGGGTGCCGTCAGAATGAGAGTAACCCACAGCGCTCCGGTCCATCAGTTAACATCTGGAGAAGACAGAAGATCAAACTAATCCAGCATTAAGATGTATACATAGTCCATAATCCATAAGAAAGTGCTCCGATACGAATCAGGAGACATCGAGCAGCGTTTACAAAACAAAACATTCAAGTTAAAATGCCTCAGTTATAGTCAGCTTCTACACGTACATCTGGGCTCATGTTTTTCTAAGCTTCATTTTTCTCTTCACCGAGGTGCCAACCAGCGGGTGTAAAGTCACATGAGAGGGCGAAGCGTGGTTTTAAACGACCTCAGAAGAGCTCGGCTTCCCCCAAACCCTAAAAACCAACAACACGAACATGCAATTATAGCCGCGCTGACTCAGAGGTCCTGAGGAACGCTGGGTTGAAGGCCGCCCATTAGGTTTTAAAGGGAATTTCTCCCCCATACAGTCAGTCAGAGCCAAAGCAGGATATTTAAAGGAATATTTCACCTAAAAATGAACGGTTGCCATTCGCTCGACGTTATGTGACTCCAAAGCGATATGATTTTTTTTCATCTTTGCAAAAACGATTAAATTATACAATTATACAGCTTTCATACTGTCAGGCCATATCATTTGCATCTCTTTTTTTAAAAAATTGTCATGCTTTTGTGAGTCATTTTTGGATTACTTGGTTTTATTTCGCCATTACGGATAATCTATTTTTGTTGTGTGGATAAAAGCTGATGGGACATTTTCCATTTTTATTTCTTGAGTATGAGGAACTTAATATTTACATTTACATTTGCATCGTACGCATTTAGCTGATGGTTTTTATCCAAAGCAATTTACAAAATAGGAACCATATTGACTTATATATATATATGTATATAGCCCAAACCACAGTAAAGTGCTATTAATAAAGTGAAAGCCATGCATGCAGAGACTGCTGTGTGATGTTGTTGTGTCTCGATGGCGCTTCTGTCATCGACTCGTTCCGTGAAACAGGTCAGCAGACTCCCAGATTGATTGACATCTATGTATCTGGGTTGTGGCTCTGAATCAGTGACCTGAGCTTGAACGAATGTTTGCTTTTAAACAGAAAGTGGGTCAGTACTGCAACATATTTGTTTATAAAGTCGTGAAATCCATCGGCCAGGCATTGCAGTATTTTTAAGGTAGAAGCTAAAATCATGGCAACTTATGTTTTCACATTTTAGTTGAGCACATTCAAGTTTTTTAATTAAAACCTGATTTTTAAAGCCAGTTTGATGTCATTTTCATAGGTTAAAATGATTTGTACAAGTTGATTTGCACTGGAAAATGTAAGGCAGCAATTGAATTTGTTTTTATAAAATAGGACAACATTTTTACACTGAGGTGTTGCTAAGTGCAAAATAAATAAACAATATATATATATATATATATATATATATATATATATATATATATATATATGATTAATCACATCCAAAATAAGTATTTGTTTACGTAATATATGTCTTTGTACTGTGTAATATGTAATTTAAAAACATGAACATTTACATATTTTCATATTATTTATATTAAATATATATGTTTTATATATATATATATATATATATATATATATATATATATATATATATATATAAGCATACCCTATTTTCATGAACACATCGTATGTATTTATATATACATAATAAATGGACTTAGCACACACACATATGTTATGTAGATTAAAAAAACGACTTTATTTGGTGATTAATCATCGCCCAGCACTTATATACACAGTTTTCAGCATCATTGTGTCCATTACTGTTAAGCGTGCATTGCAACTTTTTTTATAGTTCACAATCAAGCAAATGCTTATTGTTTGTCATTTAAAGTAAATACTGGACAGTTTGACATCAGCCAGTGAACATGAGGAGTTGTTTTGAGGTCCTGCTGTAGCCTGTATTAGGTCACAGTGCTTGACCGGGTCAAAAAGCCTCTCGATTTGTCTTTCAGCAGATTGATTGTCACTTTATTAAACCCACTTGATCTGTGCTAAAACGTCCCCCGTCTTCCTCTCGCATCCGCATTCCTGCAGTTAGCCCTTTCCTTCTGACAGCTTGTGGGAATCCCGGCTGTCTGAGTGAGGTGTGTGTGTGTGCGCGTGTGTGTGTGTGTGTGTGTGTGTGTCTATTGTGAGGCTCCAGGCTCTGGCGGTCATGAGAACCTTCTGTTTTATGTGTCAGAGCGCCGCTGCTCACGGGTGAGTGAACACAGCCTCGCTTTCCCCCGTGTTGATGGCGTCCTCCTGCATTCAGCTGACCTTTGACCCCGTCAGCTCGTCACAACCGGCTTACAAGCTCACGTTCACCGGCTGTACAGGAGTTTCTTGCTCTTAGTTTGGGCCTGATGCGATGCAGTTCACTTTTTGAGTTCCATCAGAGCGTGAGAATCATCTGAGAACTACTCCCAAACTCACCTCCTTTGAGCTGAAATATTTACGTGAAGTCTAGATATTTCATAAAGGTTTGCATTTGCGAGTTCATGCTTCTTCTGTCTTGGTTTGTGATCAGATGCATTATCTAGCAAGCAAGCATCTTATTTTATTTTATTAAATATCTTTTCACAATTAACAAAGAAACTGGATTGCAGAAATAAAATACGCACACTTTTAGAATTTTTTTCCCTCACCCGGAATTGCGGAAAACGTTGCAGTTTATGTCTTGCAATTATTTATGCTGTTTATAGCTTGCCATTTTCACACATTCTCACAGTTTTGATTTTTTTGTTTTTCTCGCAATTTCGACCAATGAAGAAGAGTGAAAAGCTTGTGAAACCACGGGACACGGACCTTTCTTTATCGTTCTCTCACGACCACCTCTCTCTCCCTCCATCTGCTCCTGCTTTCCGTTCTTCTGTGCGTCTTTCATTGTCCAGAGGGAGTCCTTCCTCTCGGGTTCTCATGGGTCGGGCGGCAGATGGACGGCTGGTGTTTTCTGAATATGTTAATATATGCGTGGGGGTGCGTGAAGGGTCTCCTCCTCCGCTGGTATTGTGTCGGTCTGAGAACGTGTCTGTGATTCTCGCGACTGGGGAAACATCTCTAGTTTCTCTGCGGGTTCATGATGAAGAAGTAGAGAGAAACACAGTCAGAAAACGGAAGAACTTGCTGGATTTCTACGAGACATGGAAACTCTGTATGACGACACTGACGATGAGCGTCAGGAGAAACGAGGTACTTCTTCATGGAGACGGTCGATACCCTGCTTGTGTTGAGTAGCTGGTTATTAACTGAGGTGTAGGTTTTTAAACGGTGTGGTATGCGTTAAACCGTGGTCCAGTTTGATGCCAGAAAGTCTTAGTGTTCTGGTACTTGTCAAAGCAGGGCCTAAATCTTTATGCCACTTTACTTTACTTTATGCCACACCTGCTTGAGAAAAATTACAAGACGTAATGTTTTTTTTAACAGCTGTGCATTTTGAGAAAAAAAAAAACGGGCAGAAGGATTGTGAAAACAAATGTAATTACAATTGCAATTATTATTATTATTATTATTATTATTATTATTATTATTATTATTATTATTAATAATATTTTTATTATTTAATCAAAATGTAAAATCATTTCACAAATGTAGCAATAATAATAATAATAATAATAATAATAATAATAATATTTTATTATTTAATCAAAATGTAAAATCATTTCACAAATGTAGTAATAATAATAATATTATTAATATTTTTATTATTTAATCAAAATGTAAAATCATTTCACAAATGTAATAATAATATTATTATTACTAATATTATTATACATTAACAGACAGTACAGTTAAAATATAAATGTGCATGTTAAACTCAGTCTTTAATGCATTTTTGTATTTATGTAAAAAAGATTCTTTTTATTATTATTATTTATTCACTGTTGTTATTTAATCCAATACATCTCTACAGTTTTTATATAGATTTTTTT
This sequence comes from Puntigrus tetrazona, assembly GCF_018831695.1. Classification (NCBI taxonomy): domain Eukaryota; kingdom Metazoa; phylum Chordata; class Actinopteri; order Cypriniformes; family Cyprinidae; genus Puntigrus; species Puntigrus tetrazona. The sequence continues at coordinate 440,124 of NW_025047846.1, forward strand.
TTATCCTGTTCCAGCGATAACCCATATAGCGCAAAAAAAAAAACCAAAAATGCAGAAATACTTCTCTTTTTTTGCTGACAGCAGATTTCTAACTTTGCGAGATGTTTCTTGTTATAAGCAGAATTTGCGTAGATGAGTTTGTGTGGAGCGGTGTTTACTGTAAACGGTAGAAAAGATCACAGCTCATCAGTTCACACACACACACACACACACACATATATACATCTGATAATAGCACTAAACCATATTGGGTTAGAATCACAAGGTGAGATCTTCAGAAGTCTGTTGAAGATCAGTCAGGAGTCCACTGTTGGGTTCACTCGCTGTTATTTAACTTATTCTTTGCCTACAGTTTTAATAATGTTCTTCCAGGATGCTCTGGTTTCTTGTTTCTTGTTTCCTTCTCAAGACGTTCTCTCAGTGTTTTTTCCGTGGCGTGAACACAGTGTGTGAGAGAGCATGGGTCCCGTGGCGTCTCTGATCAGCCCGAGGCTGGCAGAGGATGAAGCTCTCTCTGGAGATGTGTGTCCGTCCGGAAGTGTGGGGTCATGACCTTGAGCTCGTCACACTGAGCTCTTTGTTCGCTGCATCTCCTCTGACTCTGTTTCTTCTCTTATTCTGGAGCCAGAAGTTTTGGGCTTTGACATGCAGTGATGAGGCAACTGGAGTTTGGCCCAGAGTCACTGCAGCTGCTCATAGACTGCTCCTCCTCCTTCTTTCTTCTGCTCCTCCTCCATAGTCTTCTTCTGCTCCTCCTCCTCTGTCTTCTTCTGCTCCTTCTTTCTTCTGCTCCTCCTCCATAGTCTTCTTCTGCTCCTCCTCCTCCTCTTCTTCTGCTCCTTCTTTCTTCTGCTCCTCCTACATAGTCTTCTTCTGCTCGTCCTCCTCCTCTTCTGCTCCTTCTTTCTTTCTCCTCCTCCTCCTCCATAGTCTTCATCTGCTCCTTCTTAAAAGCTACTTCACAGCCTTTTATGTTCCACAAAGAACAATTCAGTCAAAGGTTCTTTAAAGAACCATCTCATCACCTCCCTTAAGAAGGTTTTGTAAAAGAGAAAGATGCTTCAGATGTTTCTGGTTCTCTATGGAACTATTTAGACAAAACGATCTTCTTCTATTTTCTTTCTTCTCCTCTTTGTACTTTTCTTCTTTTTTCTTGCTGTTCCCCTTCTTTTAAGCATCTCCTCCTTCCAGTCTTCTTCATGCTTCTCTGTTTTTCATCTCTTTTCCCTATTCTCATCATCTTTCTTCTCTACTCGTTACTCTCCTCCCAATTACGTCTATCTCTTTTTCTCCTTTTCCTCCTCACTCTTTTCTCCTTCTCGTTCTCTTCCTCCATTGCATCTCTCAAATGTTTTCCTCCTTTTCCCTTTTCTCCTCTCATCCTCTTCATATTTGGTCTTTTCTCATTCCCTCCTTTGTCTTCCTTTGGCATTTCTTTCTCCTCCTTTCTTTTTCTCCTTATCTTCCTATTTTCACATCTTTTTCTTCCTTTCCTCATCTTGTTCTCCACTCCTCCTCTTCTTTATTCTCTTCTTCTTTCTTTAAAACTCTTCCTTTATCCTCACATTTTCTCCTACTAGTCCTCCTCTTCCCTTTATTCTCCTTTTCTCCTCTCTCTTTCCCTCTGAACTCTGTTTAATGTCTATGAATCACGTGAGTGTGTTTCGGTGGAGTTCTTGAATCTCAATCAGCCCTCGTTGTTTTTCCTCCGCCTTCGACATGAAGTGAACAAAACCTGTGGCGTTTAAAGACAGCATCCGGTTCAGGAACGAACCACATTTCAGCGAATGTACGTGGGAGCGAAGGTCTGAGCGCTGCAGTGAAATACGAGTGTGGTCGGGAAGCAGCTGGTACGGAAAGCTGGAAAGAGTGAAATGTGGCTCATGATTCGGGAATGCGGCGCGTTTGTGTGTGTTTTTGGGAAAAGTGTGTCGGCAGAGATGTGTAACGACCGCATTTAAGCGTATGCGGATCATTATAAAGACCTGAACAAGAGCGGAAAGAATAGAAAGATCGCTATTTAACTTAAAGACGTGATGTGATCAAATATAGCCGTACGCTAAGGCAGCAAAAATATCGGAAGTGTAAAAGCATTTAAAGATGGCTGCTGCTGGCTGAAATGGCCTCAAACGTGTGCGTGTTTTATATTTTTAAAGTACTCCTATTTTGGAAAATTATCTTTCATGCAGCTTTAAGTGAACGCAAACATCCTGCAAGGTTTTAAATCTAAAAGTGCACATCGTATAAAAGTATAGTCGCGCAAAAAAACCAGAATCATTGAAACAAGTCGTCTTTTAAACGACTTCGAAACGCTATCGTGTTTCTGTCCACTTGTTGGTGTTTTTGCATTGGTCTGAATGAAAGTGTAAATGAATTC
>NW_025047846.1:450000-455000 GCF_018831695.1 Puntigrus tetrazona
TAATTTAGTCTTATTTATTTTTTGGTTTGATTTATTAAATACGTGACTGATCATTTATTCCTTGTTTTTTAACAAATCTAATTAGGTCTGAAAGGAGCCTCTCTCACCTCTCAGTAGATGTGAATGATTCGTGCTCTGTCTGTTTCAGTTCTACCTGTCGTATCATCTTTACATCGTGGCCTGCGCCGGAGCCGGAGCGACGGTCATTGCTCTGGTAAGCGGATGTTTTCTGCTCAGACGTATGGGGTGCTTGTTCCTCTTCCTCCTCTTTTTATCCCTTCATCCCCAGCGCCATCTACTGCAAACCATGTGCTTTAAGCCCCTGAGCTTATGGTCAGTTTAGCGCCGACGTCCCCTAGATTTATGTTCTCTGAGGCATGCGTGTAAATGACTGAACCTTCATCCTGAGGGACGTTAGCCGTTGAAGCTCAGCTTCCAGCTTCACACACTTTACTGATACCTGAAGATCACAAATGATTCAACACAACATCACTAGTTGAGTCATATTATAATCAGTAAAGAGTCTGGGGTCACAGCATCAGCTGATGAAGGGCCTGTTTCTCCAACCACGCCTTTAAAAAAAAACATTTTGGAAAATTTGATTTTAAATGTTTTTTTATTTTTTTAAATCCATTTAAATTTTATTAAATAATTATTTAATTATTGCTAATTTTAGTTTTACAAAGTCATGCTTTTAACGTTATTACTATTTTATATATATATATATATATATATATATATGAAAATAAAATATACAATTTTATTTTTATATTTTTATATATTTTTATTCTCAATAAATTCTGTTTTAGATTTGAATTTTCTAAATGTTTATTTTTAATGTTTATTTTATTTTATTTGTATTGTTTATTTTAATTCTATTAGTTCTTTTGCATACTAAATTAATAATGTATCTAATTCACTCATTCATTTATCAGTAATTATTCCCATTATTATCAGTAATTATTTTTATTTTACTATTTCTTTACATTATTAAAGATCACGCTTTTAGCTAAAATATTAATTGTATCATAAACGTAAATCTTACTTTTTATATTATTATTATTATTATAAAAATATCTTTATTTGTGATGTATGTTTATTTTTAATTGCATTTTATTTTCTTTTATTTTATTTTATTTAATGTTTTTAACATGCTTTGCATCCCCCAAAATGTCCTGTTTATTTAAACAATTAGTTATTAGTTTATTTAATTATTAGTTATTTTAAATAACTCCTGGCTGTTAAGGCGAAGCAGCTTAAATATTTTTTTCTGAACTACGTATATTCATTTAATATTTAAACCCCATGTAAAGTCAGTATTGCTAGCGATGGGTTTCTTTTAATCGGCCGGTCATCAGACATCTCAGGACTTGTTTCATTTGCAGTTTCTTTACTCCGTCATTAATCCGGCGCCTGGTTTTTTGTGCTTTCTCTTCCACCAGCTCATCTACATGATGGCTACCACGTATAACTTTGCCGTTTTGAAGTTTAAGAGTCGAGAGGACTGCTGCACTAAATTTTAACGCAGTTGCATGAAAGCGCCTAGAACGAGCAGCCACTGACAGTATGGACTAAAATAATAGAAACGAGAACGAGCGAGAGAAAAACTTCATTGCTTTGACGTGTAATGTGTAAATATAGCACTGTACGCAGACGCCCGAGTCTGAAAACATGACTGTGTTTCTGATCCACACTTTGCCTTCGCTTCTGAAAGTCATTTGAAGCCTGACACAGAGTCTCTTTAAAGTATTGAAGTATTAAAGAACAGACACGCAGCGTAACATTCATTACAGATCTCAATATAAATTTGAATAAATATAATAAAATATAAATAATAAAAATATAAAAAATTATATATATATATATATATATATATATATATATATATATATTATATATTTTTTTTTTTTATAATTATTATTTTTTAAATATTTTTATAGATATTTTATATATATATATATATATATATATATATATATATATATATATATAATAAAAAAAAAATATATATTTTTTCTTTTTATATATATATATATTTTTTTTATCGATATATATATATATATATATATATATATTAAAAAATATATATATTTATTTTATTTTTTTATAGATATATGTATATATGAGTAATGATGCTGAATATTCAGCTGTGCATCACATAAATAAATTTCAGTTTAACAGATTTTCACACAGAAAACAGCTATTATAAATTGTAATAATATTTCACAATTTTACAGTATTTTTTATCAGATTAAATCCTTGAAAAAAAAAACCACAATCATCCCCTCATCTTTTGACTGGTGTTGTGTCTAAAATAGAGAAAGTGACGTTTAGCGTCTCTACGGGAAGAAATGGCTGCCACGCTGCTGTCTGTTCTGTTTTATCGGGAGGGAAAGTCTATTTTTCTAAAGGCCTAATGTTTTTATGGTGTTTTCTTCCTTCACGCCGTTTACAGTTTTCAGTGTTGTTTTTATGCTTTCCACTCATTTGTTTGAAGCAGTATTATGAAGATTGTTTTTATTTTTTAATCTCTGTGAAGTGTTAAAATGTCGGCGTACAGCTTCACGACTAACCTACTTCTGTTGTTTGCATAAATATGAAATGTTTTACGGCGCTTCCGCCGTCAACGGAGTAAAAAAAAACACAGCTAATAATCCTTAAATATTGAGTTGCATTATCTGTACGATCAGGTTTCATTCAAAACTGCATTTCTATCATATTATAACACAATACAGAAGATCCTTTCGTGTTTTATTACATGATTTGCTCATAACGATGTCTGCTTTACGATTAATAAATAAACTAAATCAGTAGGAACAGCCTTTGTGTGAATCGATCATTAATAAGACACGACACGACTTGATCCTAGGTTTCGTCCGGTGACTTAAAACCACGCTAACATTTAAAGATCCTGTTAATAAACTATTAATAAAAGCGAGGTAGTTTCTCGGTTGCCAGGTCACGCGGAAACACGCATGTAGCCGCATTTCACGGCGGCTTTAAACGAGGACTTTAAAATGGTCGGTTTGTAGAAATGCATCAATGCATGCGAATGGGTGCCGTCGGAAAAGGTCTGCTGAAAACACCCACAGCGCTCCGGCCCATCAGTAAACGCCCGGAGAAGACCAAAGATTAAAACCAGTGGATTACAGCGACGCTCGATCCGACGGCACCCATTCACTGCATGCACACCCCGACGAAGAGGTGTTTATCTCCTATCCCTCCGGGACTGTTTCTGCTTCGCTCAGATAACGCTGCCTCGCGCTCCAGCGGTCCCCAGGTGTTTTTCACGCTAACCTCATTTCAAGCTTGGCTTCGCCCCGCTGACCCCCTCTCGTCCCTCACACCCCGGTCCTGTGAACGTCTTTCTATATGTATTCATGTTCATTCGTTTGGAGCTGTTTGTGGAGTGAAGGAATAGAAATGAAGACACTCGCTCTCGTGTGATCTAGCTCTATGATCATGACTTCAGACCACAAGGAATATAAAGTGCAACTGCTTTTTTATTATTTTATTTGTAGCAAAGCAAACTCCAAAAACCCTGTGAATATTTATTTATTATGAGCAAGTAGTAAATATGTATACAAAACTATTTTTAATATATATATATATATATATATATATATATATATATATATATATATATATATATATATATATATATATATATATATTATAAAGTATAAGCATGAACCTGGAGTTATTAACAAAGTAAAAATTAAAAAAACTACTTTAGCTGAACTGATATATAAACATTTCTAGAAAACTGCATTTAATTTAACTGGTTGCCAAGGCAACAGCATGCACATTTCATTTAGTTTAATTTGATGTACTTAGCTAGAAATAAAAAAATGCATAAAAAATATAAATAAAAAAATAAATAAATAAAAGTCACAAACACAAAACAATTTTAGTTTTTTGTTTTGTTTTGTTAATTGCTTTTCTTATTTCTAGTTTATTATTATTTTAAGCGATTTTTATTCTTTTTTTTTTTTTTTGTTTGTTTCAGTTCCTATATATATATATATATATATATATATATATATATATATATATATATATATATATATATATATATATATATATATATATATATATATATATATATATATATATATAGTATATATATATATATATATATATATATATAGTTAACTCAAATGAAGCCATAAAAATCTTGTGTTTCTTGAAATAAAAAGTTTTTAGGTAAAATAAAGTAAAATTAAATATTTTAATTAAATAGTTCTAAGAAGTTTTGTATTTTTTCTTATTTCTAATGTCTATTATTAGTTACATTTATTAATAATATTTTAACTTTTTTTTAAAAGAATTGTTTATTCAACAGAGATATGTGAAAATACTGCGTCCATCTAAAAAAAGATTTAAAACGACACGAGGGCGAGCACGTGTTCATTTCGGGACGGGTTATTCCTTTATAACTGTGTGTGTGTGTGTGTGTGTCACCTGCTGACGGGCCTCACCTCGCCCTCTCTTACAGATCCATTACCTAATGATCCTTTCTGCAAACTGGGCCTACCTAAAGGACGCCAGTCACTTGCATGCGTACCAAGACATCAAACTGAAGGAGGAGCGGGAGCTGCAGGACATCCAGTCACGCTCCAAAGAGTGCCTCAACTCCTACTCGTAAGGAGGCTGAACTCTGCCAGCAAGCACTAACCAGCCCTAACTCACTAACCCGCTCCGCTAACCGCAGCTCATCCCGCTCTCATCCCGCTCTCTCCCTCAATCTCAAACGCCTTACAGCGTCCCGGACTTTTCTGTTCGTCTCACGTCTTGTGCTTTTTAATGGAAAGAAAAAACGCGTTTGTGCATCCTCTCAAAAGCTGAAAACATTGCAGGTCGTTTCGTTTTTTTTTGGTGAATGCGAGCGGAAGGATCCTCTGAATGTTCGGGACACGTTCGGAGGCTTGTTTCTGACGCCGGATCAAAACGACTTCATGACTCTTTATCCTGTGCACGAAATAAACTGGCCTTGCGAT
>NW_025047846.1:467500-470000 GCF_018831695.1 Puntigrus tetrazona
AACAGCGCTTCCTAATAACGGTCCCAGTCAGTTACATGCGTCTTGTCAAATGTTAGTTTCTATTTATTTCATTGTTTTAGGTTTAGTTTAGCGCTTCACTGGTTCATATCTAGTTGTTCTCACTTGTCAAAAGCCTCCGTCCTCTGTTTAAGCTCAACCTCTCTGCTCCGCACAGTTTCGATGTCTTTCAGCAGGGCTTGTCTTTGAGCGTAAATCTCCTTCTCCTCTATCTGCATCAACGGAAACACGAGAAGATTAGCGGCCGGTTTTGCGCGCTGCGTGCGTGTTCCGGCGTCAGTACCTCCTGTTGTTTCTGTAATCTCTCGATGGCGTTCTTCTCCCGGCTCATCAGCGCCTCGGTCTTCAGCTCGAGCGTCCTCTCCGCGTCTCGCCGCAGCTCCAGGACCTCCCTCCGCGACGCCTCCTTCTCGTCTCTCTTCACCTTGGCGATCTCCACCTCCATGAAGTGCTGCAGCTGTGTGAAGAAGACAGAGCGAACATCCAGAGCGTTCTCGCGGAGTAAACCCCAGGAACGGACGATGGATTGAACGCAGACGGACCTTCGCTTGGAGCTCCACCTGCGCCTGCTCCTGGATCTCCTTCCTGTGCTCGGCCAGCTTGACCTCGACCGTCGCCCAGCGGTCACCTCTGGACCGGAGCACTTCGTACTCCTCGTCGATCAGCTGCAGCTTCTCCACTTAAAACCAGACAAAGACCAAGGACTCTTTCATATGACACGAAGCATCAGTGGAAAAGCTTATCGCAGTGAAACGCACGTAAACATTACTCGTCTAAAGGTTTTTTGTTCATGTGTTTAACCAAGGCTTCATTTATTTGATCATAACTGGCGTGACGTTCACGTTTTTGCAACATTATAGTCTATAATATATAATATAGTATAGCATATAAGTCTTCACTTTCACTTTTGATCCATTTAATGCACCCTTGATGGATAAAAATCTTAATTTATTCTGTTTTTATTGTTTTTTTTTTTTTTATCTTGCTTTTGAACGGTGATGCATCTCCCGTTTCCACCAAAATGGATAATTCAACATTCGTAATTATCAGAGATATTTGCCGAGCAGCAAATCTGTGTATTATTGCGATTCCTGAAGGATCGGGGCTGGAGTGAGGATGCTGGAAATTCAGCTTCGCTTCACAGAAATTAATTACATATTAACATGCATTCACACAGAAAACAGCTATTTTTAAACCGTAATAATAATTCAATTTTACTGTTTTTTTTTATCAAATAAATGCAGCCCTGGTGAGCATAGAAGACTTTGACAACTCTGTACTTTAAAATGCAGACTATTTATTTTCTTTTCTAAATTATTATGAGCACTTTTTCGAAGGCTGAAATGTCTGAAGCGCTGTGTGACGTGTTACCGAGCGATTCTTTGTGCGCTGACACGGAGGTGGACTGAGTCGAAGCGTCGCGGCGGTCTCTGTGAACGTGATGCTCGGTGAGCTCGGTGAAGAGACCCATCAGGAAACCTACAGAGATCAGGCAAAAGGCAGGCAAAAGTGGGTATTTCACGCAAGCTGTAATCATAATACTGCTGGTTTTACCCTGAGTATCTACTGATATCTAGAGACTGCTGCTGATACGGTGTTCAGTTGCACATATATGCATACTTACAAAATAAATAACAAATTAAATATTTTCTGTTTCAGATCGTTGTTAGTTAATCCCTGTGCAGGTGGTAGATATTTATTTTGTAAATATGCATAACCATGCAACAATGTAAACAATGTAAAAGCAGCAGTGTGTATGTAATGTATTACATTGAATTATTCCAGGACAACAAACTTATAAAAAAAAATTAAATATATAATAAAAAAAAAAATATAATATAATATAAATATATAATAATATTTATTATATAAAATATATATATTTTTTTAAATAATAAATATATATAGTATATATATATTTTATATATTTATAAATAATATATATTTTAATTAATAATATAAATAAATAATAATTATATATTTTATTATTAATAATTATATTATTATATAAATATATAAATAAATAATATTTCTATGTATTTAATAATAACAATAATAATAATAATAATAATAATAATAATGATAATATGTTATAAACCCAATCAAATACACAGTGAAAATTATTTATTGAAGGTATACAGAGTGTATACTGTGTTTTACAAGAAAATACTATTTTAATTTAATAATTTCTTCGTAATTATTTCTGAAGCTAATTTTCAAAGCGAATCCTCCACTATTTCTTTCATCGTAGCTGCATAATCGCATCGTACCTGTCCGTCCCTCCTGAACGTTCGATGCCTGAGCAAATGTGAAAGAAAAACAAGCACTGAATCACCGGCCTTTATCAACACAGAAGCACATCCTGCCGAGGAATAAATGTACGTTTTCTTACCAGAGATTTGTATAACGGTGTGTGAGGGCTGATCTTCATGAGCTGCAGAAGCTCTCTGGCTGATAACACCTAGGTTTAAATGGGTCAAAT
>NW_025047846.1:477500-492500 GCF_018831695.1 Puntigrus tetrazona
TGTATAGATAGATAGGTATATAAACGCGCACACACACACCTTATGAAAAGCATAAAGAAATACAACAAATTTGTATTATTTATTATTAATAATATTATAAATGTATTTTGTACACACTACGGTTATGACAGTTTGAGTCGGGGTTGTATTAATGAATGTTAATCACTGATATATCCATCATCTGTTTGGAGATGAAACACCAGCCGGACGTGTTTTGATGATATCCTCTCTATTCGTTTATTTACAAAACGGCGGTTCACAAAGCAAACGTCGTTTATATCGATTAAAAACCCCACCAAAGCGAAACACAAACGAGCTGCTAAAAGTGAATCAGTCAGAAGGAAACAAACAGCTCCGTGTGTGTCCTGCCGCTACCTCGAGCTTGAAAACGGCGGAGTTAACTCGTGTTTGAGCTGAAAGCGACTCGGTCTCACCTGAGGCTGCTCGTGAACACATCGAGCTTCAATAACCCGACATCCCGATTTGATGAAAAGAAACAAAACAAGCGATAAAGCGCGACATGACGAGTTTCAGGGCTCTTCCTCTGATGGTGCCACACTCCTGCGATCCTATTGGCCGGTGTGTGTCACGTGACCCCGCGGGCTGGTAGTCGATCACGTGACGTGTCGCTACGTAAACAGAAGAGTCCCGCGAAGCTGCAGAAATAATAATAATAATAATAATGAAATATATAATGCTTAAAAAAAAATTCCCAAATTTTTTTATAAGAAATCAAGCATTTAAAAAAAATTTAATTTTAAAATTTTTACTGGAATGGGTTAAAAGCAAGTTGTTGTAAGGGAAAATATTCCAGTAATGAATATGTAAAAGAAAATGATAAAGATAATTTAATTAGTAAAACATTTTCTGAAGTATACACTCTGAACGCAGGAGAAATCTAAAAATTAAAAAAAATAAAAAAAGAAATTTGAGAGGTATCCAGGTTTTAATACACCAAAGAAACCTAGCCAATAAAACATACTAGATGCCGAGTTTGACGTAAATGAATTAAACAGAGCAATTGTGAAATGTAAAATAAATAAAAATCAATAAATACAGCACCTGGAGAAAGCCAAACAGGTTTATCGTGTTCAAACATATTCCAGTAGAAACACTAAAAGCGTAGGCTGCTCATAAAAAGAACTGGAAAAGTGCAGTGATTTTAATAATAAAGCCTGGAAAAGATTCAGCAAACCCTAAAAGTTACAGAGCAATAACTTTAACATCTAGTCTTGGTAAACTCATGCAAATATCAAACTGTACCTGTATGGAATAAAAGCAAAAAAAAAAGTTATAAACTTAATCAGTTTCTAACATAAATCCAGCATGGTGTTTTGGGTGGACGATAAAAGATGAAGGGGATAACTATAAATGATCAAAAATAGTGTTGGGTTCGTCTGTAGCAATAGGAATAATCCCAGCGCGGTTGTTTCCTACGACAAATGTTGATACAAATTTAAACGAAAATTAAGAAATACATTAAATTAAAACGGAGAAATGCATACAAACTAATTATTTTTCATATTTACAGATGGAAAGGTACTAGAATATGGAGTAACAGGTGTAGAAATATTTATTGCAGAATTCAAAATATTATCAAATAATTTACTATATATACATAGTAGAATTGGTTGCAATAATGGTTTCATCACAGTGGATAGATGTCAGAACATTAGTGCTGTCAAACTATTATAAATATGTTTACATCATATTTGTGTACTGTGTATATAATGAATGTATATAAAATACACACATAGAGTATGTATTTCTAAAATATTTATATTCTTACATACAAATATAACTAATATATATACAGTTTTCTTAAATATATACAGTAGGTTTTTTTTGCATTTTGCATTTTTTTGCTTAATTTGTTTGTCACATTTTAGGGTTTCAGATCATAAAACATTTAAGTATTAATCAAAGATGACGCAAGTAAACGTGACATGCAGTTTGTAAATAAAGGTTTTTATTTTGAAGGGGAAACAAAACCCACATGGCCCTGTGTGAAAAAGTGTTTGACCCCTAAAGCTAGTAACTGCTTGTTCGTTCCCCGGTTAACAATTGTAAGCGTTTCCCTTGTAGTCCTTCCTCGTGTTTGTCCTCGGACTGATTCTCTTTTCTGATTGTTTGCTGCCTCCCGACTTTAGTCTGGTTATGTTCACGATTCTGGTTTGTCTGTGTTTTGTGTCGCTGTTGTTTACCCTGTCTATCCAACCACAAATGGATCCACTCTTACAGGGCAGGCACAGGTGAATGTCCCATGTACAGAGCAATACCTTCTGGCCTGGTTAAAACATAGGTGTCTCAGCTCTCCTCTGGTCTGCCTGGGTCTTTTGCATGTGCACTGCCCATTGGAGATGATGGTGAGCTTCATCCCAGACTCTCTCTCCGGGGACCCGTAGTCGACTGCTGGAACATCTGATGGTTCACTGGACCACGGGAACAGCGGAGGCTGGAAACCGAGCGTGCACTGGAAGGGGGTGAGACCGGTAGTCGGTTGTCAAAGGAAGTTCTGTGTGCACTTGGCAGAAGGTACGGAGGAAATTGCTCACCTCGTAGATTTTCCTCACCGTTTGCCTGTTGGATTGGGGATGATATCCCAAGGAGAGGCTGATGGTTACACATAGGAGAGAAAAGAATGTATTCCATACCCTGGAAATAAACTCGGGTTCGTGGTCAGATACAATGTCTTCGGGGCGTCCGAACAACCAAAATACATTTCTGCTGTTTACAGGGCAGTGGGTAAATCTTTAAGGGGTAATAAGCGGCAGAATTTAGAGAATCGATCCACTATTACTAGGATACCTTCAGAGGGTAGCAGATCTGTGATGAAGTCTACTCCTAGCTGTGACCAGGGGTGATTAGGATTGGCAGTGTGGCGGACTTTTGGACATGGCACAATCCTTACATTCACTCACGTACTTTTTCACATCTCTCGCCATCTCTGGCCACCAGAAGCGGTCTTGCAGCAGCGAGAGAGTGTTGTTGGCCAACGGGTGGCCGCTTCCCGAGGATGTGTGAGTGGTATAGATTAGGGGGGTGCGCTGTGACTGGGGTACAAACTGTTTACTTGGTGGGCAGCCCGGCGGATTATTAGTTATTCACACATAACGCTGTAAATATTCCCTCATGTATCATCTCCAGTGTATGTGTAACAGCACAGATCTTCTCCAGACTCACTGTTTTGGACAATGTCCTGCATCTTCTTCCAGACTCTGAAGGGCAGGTTACCCAAGTATTCCCGAGTGTGTGAAAGAGCTGAGATGTGTCTGTTCATCTCCTCCAGCTTCTCCTTCATCATTTAATCTGCCGCTCTGTGTGCTCATCTTGAGACTGAAATCAAATCACATTCACTTCGATCATCTCCATCAACACACACATCAACATTTTCCTAGAATTTAATAAAATAAAAAGATATAAAACACCAGATTACAGTGAAATGAAGAGAATGCAGAGATCATGCAGTGCTGATAAATAGTATTTGCTATATAAATAACATGTACGTCTTACGCTATATTGATTAATAAATTAAAGCTAACATAAAGCTGTCATGTCTCTGGATTGTTTGTTGTTGTTTTCCATGCCCCATGTGCTCTGTGTGTCCCAGTTTCTGTCTTGGTTTTTGGTCCTCGAGAGAGCATTTGCCACTTACATTGAGTGGGTGCTGGTGCCATTTGTCAGTGATGATACCAGCCTCACTCTCCAGAGCCCAGCCCACCATCTCCCCGCGATGCAGAGCCCTCCACCATTGATGGAGGGCTGAAGTTCACTGTGCCATCACCAATGAGCCATCGCTACATAAAGCAGAGCAACAAAGCAGAGGATCTCCGCGAAGCCAGAGCCAATGACATCAGATCATGTGCATGAGCTAGCCTACACGGCACCAAGGCTGATGGTGAGCTTATTATCCATCTGGGGCTGCGGGATCTACAAGATGGAATGTGGACTTGGAAATAGACCTTGAATGTGGACTTGGAGATAGACCTTGAATGTGGACTTGGAGATAGACCTGGTTCCTCCCCTGTATATCCTGAGTCCCCTCTGGTCCCATCCAGGCGTCCTGAGTGCCTGCCGGTTCTGTCCAGTGGACCTAGGGCCCCACTGGCTTGTCCAGCTGTCCCGAGTTCCTGCTGGTCCCGTCCAGCCCAGATAAGCTTCTAGATTCTTTAATGCCACTCCTCCAGAGTGGCCTACAGGGACTGCTCCTCAAAAATGGCCGCCAGTGATCACACCTCCAGTGCATGCTCCTCAAGAATGCTCTCCTGAATTAAGCCCGGAGGAGGAAAAAATATATTCTGCCCTCCCACCCATTCCAGTCTCCACCGATGTCTCCTGGCAGCCCCTATGCTCACCCCTTAGCCCACCATCTGTGTGAAGGATCCCTCATCTCCGCCTCTGGCCTCTGAGTCTCTGACTCCACCTCGGCCTGAAAACTCTGCAATAGTTCCTAGCTCCCTCCTCTCCACCGTGGCCCACCAGTCCAGCAGCTCTGCCAGGCTCCATCATCTCTCTGGCTCCTCCGGATTTGCCTCATGCCTCCATCTCTCAGTCTCTGTCAGACTCCTCCTTCCTTCCAGCTCCACCCTGCTCCTCTGTCACTCCGGCTCCACTGCAGCCTTCCAGATGCCCATCTCCACATTGGTTACCGGTGTCATTTGCTTCGCTTAGGCCCTCCGGATGTTTGGCTCTCTGTCTCCGTCTCTGGCTCCTCTTCCACCTGCTCTACCGCCATTGGTTGTCCCCCTGGAGTTGACGGTCATCCCTCCTCCATGGCTCCTCCCTCTGCATCCCCCATCATGGCTGAGCTCTGGATCCTACAGATCTCCTCCTGTTCCGGATTCCTCCAATATCTTTTCCCTCCGCCTGTTCCCCTCTGGAATTTTGTCTGCCCCATGGACTCTGTTTGCCGGTCCCCTCCCAGGGGTCCTGAACTTACTCCCATGCTCCAGTCCGACCCTTCCCAAGTTTCGTATAAGGTGCGAGGAAGTACCTGTCTGGGTTCCTGTACTGTTTGTTGTTGTTTTCCATGCCCCATGTGCTTTGTGTCCTAGTTTCTGTCTTGTGTTAATCATGTCATTATGTTCAGTTGTATCTTTAATTAAGTGGTTACCTTTACCCAGTCTAAGTTCTAGTTTGTTTAATGTTCAGCGTCCGGTCTACTTTGTCTTCCCTAGATGTTACGTGTGATTGCTACTGTTCAGTGTGGATTTTCTTTACACTCTTTTGGATATATTTCAATACTTTTTGTAGTACTCCTTCTCCTCACATTTCTCTGCTACACGTATTGTGACAAAAAAAGCAAATGCGTATCACCCTCACCGCCAGATGAGGGGAAATAAACACATTAAACATAAAAACCACAGAAGACGGAGCTGCTGAGTTCTTTTCTGAGATTGTGTAATAAGTGAGCAGTAAGTCAAAAGAAATAGAAATCTCACTCCTGAGTTCTTGGTTCTTGGTTCTCCAGAACAACAATAACCACAAGAATCACAAAGATCTGCTGTCTGTTCAGAAAACTAAATTCTAAAACTCATCAAAGTTTCTCTCTTTTTTATTGCTTTTGTCAAAGAAAAAAAATCTGAATTACAAAAAGAAGAAATAACAAGTTATTCTCTTCCTGGTAAGTGTTGTAAGAGGGTGGAGTTTGATCACCTTTGGTCTGAAGACATCAAGATCTTTCAGGTTACATATTAATAAAATGCATTAAAGATTTTCACACGCTGTGACAAACTTTTAAAGAGTTTTCAGCGAATCACAGAGACTTTGTTGTGAGAATCAGATTTATTAACAACTTTAAGTATTTCTAAAATATTTCTTTTTCATATAATTCTACACAGACAGTTATTAACAATTATTTAATTATTCATTTAGTCGCATGTTAAACAAATTAAACCGTGATAAGAATTAAGTATTGATAACATGATGAGTGTAAAAGTTAAAAGCAGGTTGATCCAGATCTTCAGGTGTGTTCACTGATTACTGACAGGTAAGATCTTCAGAGAGAAAACAGTATAGAAGAAAGGAAAGAGTGTGTGAGTGAAGGTGGTAGTGAATGTGTGTAGATGTGTGTTAGTTACAGGATCAGAGAATGACACTGTTCCTCTGTCATAGTCCAGATACACTCTCACACGATCAACATCCTGTTTAACATGAAAACTAAACTGATCAGAACATCTGTGCTCTACACTCCAGACATCAGTGTCAAAGAAAACACATCCCTTTCTTTGGTTTGATTCTGTAGTTACTCCAAGAATCCACCGTCGATTCTCTTTAACCTCCACATCCCAGCAGTGTGTTCCTGAGTTAAAACCCTCTGAACCCAGAACACAAGGAAACATGTCTAATCTCTCTGGATTATCAGGAAGAGGTTGATAGTTCTCGCTGAATGTCACTCTGGTCAGATCATCAGACAGAAGAAGACGGGGATGAGACGTGTTTGGATCCAGAATCACAGGAGCTGATGAGACACAATCAACAGCTGATTTTATTCTGATGTTCATATAATGATCAAGAGTGAACCTTACACAGATTATGAATTATGACACTTGTTCTATTAATTAAACACATCAGACGTTCTGTGTCTATTAAACCATTGAAAAAAAATTAAACTGTAAAATTAAAATCTGTTTCACCGCTGACACAGAGACAGCAGTTACCAGGTTTAGGAAAGAAACAGCTTCACTTTTTTAAACACAGTCTTCTTTTAACCACAAAGTACGGTAGAGTGAAGTAAAACACACCCTCCTAGTATTTTTCCCCAAATAACCACAAGATAAAATGAAGATAAATATGTATTGTAACTATGAACTATGTTGAGAAGAAAGATGTAGAAGTTTTCATGATTACACAGGTGATGTACCAGAGAGAAAACAGATCTAATTCTCAGTAGAGAGAAAAGAGCATTTTAAAAAATATCATAGTTATATATGACTTAAGAACAGAAGGGCCTGTGGATATTTATAATTATATTCTAAGAATTACGCAATTATTGTCATTTAGCTAGTCAATTAGCATCAGTTAACAAAATGTTTCAAATAAGCCATTACAATTTTGTAATAAAAAATTATATTAAATTTTAAGTTCAAACTGCCTGTAAGCATTTAAAGTAAATTGCTTTCTCAGACTGGGGGTGTTTAGCTCCATATAATGGGGTCAAACACCCCCTTTAAAAATGAAAATTTTGTAATAACATGATCTCTGGACTTTTTTCATACTTGTTTTATAATTCATGCCATTCTCACTAAAACCACAATAACAATAAAAAAAAAAAACATAATTCTTAAAGGGGGCAATCTACCTTATTATTTATGTCTTACAATCATTCATATTATAACAGAAATACCATCATACACCTTTCTAGTTTGATTATAAACATTGATGTCTATTAAAATAATAAAATAGAAGTAACTGGCCTTGATTACTTGGTTGCAGTGTTTCTCCAGCAGGTAGAGACGAGTGATTGTTATAAAATGTATTTTTAATGTCACTGAATCATTTATTCAAGAAATGAATTAAAAAAAAAACTGATTCATCCAGTAATGAAACAAGTGAAGTATTCATGAATGAGTCAGTAAAACCATTCAAACCATTGTTTTATAATTTTGTAATTTTGGTGTTTGTGTGTTAAATAGATCGCAACAATTAACATTTTGTCATGAATTATTTTATTTTGTATTTGAGACTAAACAAATTGTGAATCTCAGTTTATCTAGAATCATACAGTTTCAGTAAATATTTTAGATTAATCAATCAAACTAAAGTGACATCTGCTGTATGACTCTAACTGTAAACATCACTTGGAGCAAAGTTGTTCTTTTGTTTTCGGTGTATTTTGGTGTAGTAGCTCATCTGGTTATTCACACATAATGCCGAAATCTGTAAATATTCCCTCATGCATCATCTCCAGTGTATGTGTAAGAGCACAGATCTTCTCCAGACTCACTGTTTTGGACAATGTCCTGCATCTTCTTCCAGACTCTGAAGGCCAGGTTGCCCAAGTATCGTGGAACATGAATCAAAGCTCCAGAAGGCGTCTGTGGATCCAGCTGTGATGAGATCTGGACTCTGGAAGAACATTCAGGATCAGAACTGCAGTGGCTTTGGTTTCAGAAGCAGAGAGACCAGAGACACCAGCAGATCACTCACCTTTCCATCGTGACCGGAAACTCCTGCAGAACAAACACACCATTGATCATCAAGAACTCAATCAATCAATCAATCAATCAATCAATGGATGATCTGAAATCAGACCTTTAGAAAGCAGATGTCATTGGTTTTCATCCTCTCCTCCGTGTCTTTGATTGTGTGTGAAAGAGCTGAGATGTGTCTGTTGATCTCCTCCAGCTTCTCCTTCATCACCTGCTTCTTCTGCTCCTCTTCCTCTCTCAGTGCAGTGATTGTAGCTTCTTCTTCATCTCTGAGAAACTGATGAAGTTTCTCAAACTGCTGTTTAATCTGACTCTCTGTGTGCTCAGCTTGAGACTGAAATCAAATCACATTCACTTCAATCATCTCCATCAACATCACATCAACATCACATCATTCAGATCCGAGAGAAACTCAGACACCAGACATATAACAGATCCACGAGCAGACTGAAGCTTGTCATTGACAAAAAATAATATATATAGTGATCATACAGCTGTACTGAAAATGACTCTTGATTCAGTTTCTTCACCTTGATGTGTTGAACTGTTTTCTCAAACTCTTCTTTTATGTTTTCTCTCTTTCTAAGTTTTTCCTGTAAAGACTTCATTGCTGTATTGAGCTCCTCCTGGAATTGAACAAAATTAAAATATATTAAAATATATTAAAATGCTAAACTTTAAAAGGTCTTATCCAGTAACTAAACTAATTAGCAAACATAAAAAGCTGAAGAAATCATTATGGGAGCAAATACCTTTTCCACAGAAGACTACATGTCACATGAAGTTGAGCAAAATGAGAGAAATACCAACCTTATATGAAGGAACAACTTCACTGATTAGTCTGAATTTGTGATTTTCATGTTGTTTTGAAGTAAAACACACTAAACACGCAGACTGTTTTTCCTCCAGTCAGAAGAGTTTGAGTTTCTCTCTGTGTAAACTGCAGATCTCCTCAGATCCTGATGAACGACTCTCATTTCTCTCCTTCAGGAACGACTCACACAAGTTTTGTAATGCTAGATTTAATGGAGGATGTTTATGTGAGGATCTTCTCCTGCAGACAGGACACTCCTGAGTTTTCTTGGTTCTCCAGAACTGTTGAAGACACTCTTTACAGATACTGTGACTACATGATAAAAGAACAGGAGTCTTGAAGATTTCACAGCACACGGGACAATTATAGTCATATTCAGCTGATGAAGCCATTTTCACAGTTTGAGCTGAAATCTAAATTTTACTTTCACTTTCTAATCGACTGTTTAAAAATCTGCGAGAATCACAAAAATCTGCTCTATTCAGAACCAAACTATTTCTTTTTCTTCTGATGGCTGGTTCTATGTTTCTTTTGTCAAAGAGATGAAAATCAGAGAGATAAAGGAGAAATAACAAGTCAGTCTCTTCCTGGTAAGTGTTCCAAGAGGGAGGAGTTTCTGATCACCTTTAGATGTTTAACACTTTAACTTCCTACCCTAAAAAGGTTTGATAAATTAATCTTATTGCAGTAAATTCAGGTAATTTTGCATTCAAAAACATTTTACTCAACAGAAACATTTTATACAACAGGAGTAATGCAAGATTTGTAAAATATCAGAATCAGAATTAGAATCAGAATATTCTCCAAATGTTCAGACACTCAAAGAATTTCCCTGCTGAAAAAAACTATAGAACTCTGCCCAAAACACAATAGAAAATGTAATTGGTTTAATAGGAATTGCTTTGGATTTAATGTAAACTAGAATGGTGTCTATTGATATGTGATGGATTCTATTGGTGGGATGTTAAATTCTACTGGAAAAATGCCCAAAACACACTACAGAAAGGTAGTTTGTAATTTACTTGAAAAAGCTAATGGTTCATAATAGTATTTTAATGGGAACCTGGGTTCCTCAGTCACTAACAATATCTTCAGGTAACCCATACACTCTGAAGATTTTGTTTATAAAGGATCGGAAGATGACAGGATAACTTGGTATTCATAGTGCCCTCTAGTGGTGATGAAGGCCGTTTTTCACTTGTCTCCTTCCTTAATTCTGATCAGGTTATAGGCACTTTGTAAGTCAAGCTTGGTATAAATGGTTGCCTCTCGTAGTTGTTCCAAGGCGGAGGGCACCAGAGGGAGTGGGTAATGGAACTTGACGTTATCAAGCCCTCTACAATCAGTGCAGGGTCTTAAGCCCCCATACTTCTTCTCCACAAAGAAGAATACTCCTGTGGCGGGAGAGGTTGAAGGACAGATGAAACCTGTTTGGAAGGCTTCGGAAACCAGGTTAGTTACAGGATCAGAGAATGACACTGTTCCTCTGTCATAGTCCAGATACACTCTCACACGATCAACATCCTGTTTAACATGAAAACCATACAGATCAGAACATCCTCTCTGTACTCTCCAGACATCAGTGTTAAAGAAAACCCATCCTTCTTTGGTTTGATGCTGTAGTTACTCCAAGACTCCACCATAGACTCTCTTTAACTTCCACATCCCAGCAGTGTGTTCCTGAGTTAAAACCCTCTGAACCCAGAACACACCAATAAGAGTCAAATCTCTCTGGATTATCAGGAAGAGGTTGATTGTTTTTCACTGAATCTGATTCAGAATCACAGGAGCTGATGAGACACAATCAACAGGATGACAGAACATTACCCCACAACATAAAACCAACCAAAGGAGAGACCATTAGATCAATGTCTAATGTTTTTAAATCTTGACGTTTTATGGAGGTCTGTCACACCTCAGGACTGTTTTGTATTGTTTTCCATGCCCCGTGTGCTTTGTGTGTTCTAGTTTCTGTCTCGTGTTAATCAGTTAATCATGTCATTATGTTTAGGTGTGTGTCATTCAATTATGTCATCATCTGATTCATCAAATCGCCATCAAATGATTTTGTGTTTCCTGCCAACCGCACACATCGCCACATGGAGTGACAGAGCCGAGGATTCGCCATAGGTCTACCAGTCTCCATTATGGTTCCGTTATGGTTGGAGGATTCCTCATCTCTGCCTCCAGATTTTAAGTCCGAGACTCTGCTTCGGCCCATCGACCAGTCGGCTCCGAAATAGCTCCCAGCTCCTAGCTCCCTCCTCTCCACCATCATTCCACTCCTCCTCCTCCGGCTTTGCCTCGTCCCTCCATCCCTCTGGCTCCTATGGATTTCTTTCTGCTCCGGATTCCTCCTGTATCTTCCCTGGCTTCTCTCTGTGCTTGTTCCTCCCTGGACACTGGTCATGTGCCCCATGGACTCTGTTTGCCTGCCCTCTCCTGGGGGTCCGTCCTCCGCCTGATCCTCCTCCCATGCTCCTGTTTTATTTTAGGTGCAAGGACTGCTGAAATCTGTAAATATTCCCTCATGCATCATCTCCAGTGTATGTGTAAGAGCACAGATCTTCTCCAGACTCACTGTTTTGGACAATGTCCTGCATCTTCTTCCAGACTCTGAAGGCCAGGTTGCCCAAGTATCGTGGAACATGAATCAAAGCTCCAGAAGGCGTCTGTGGATCCGGCTGTGATGAGATCTGGACTCTGGAAGAACATTCAGGATCAGAACTGCAGTGGCTTTGGTTTCCGAAGCAGAGAGACCAGAGACACCAGCAGATCACTCACCTTTCCATCGTGACCGGAAACTCCTGCAGAACAAACACACCATTGATCATCAAGAAGTCAATCAATCAATCAATCAATCAATGGATGATCTGAAATCAGACCTTTAGAAAGCAGACGTCATTGGTTTTCATCATCTCCTCCGTGTCTTTGATTGTGTGTGAAAGAGCTGAGATGTGTCTGTTCGTCCGTTCACAAGTTTTATAATGCTAGATTTAATGGAGGATGTTTATGTGAGGATCTTCTCCGGCAGACAGGACACTCCTGAGTTTTCTTGGTTCTCCAGAACTGTTGAAGACACTCTTTACAGACACTGTGACTACATGATAAAAGAACAGGAGTCTTGAAGATTTCACAGCACACGGGACAATTATAGTCATATTCAGCTGATGAAGCCATTTTCACAGTTTGAGCTCCAGCAACATAAACGTTATTTTCATAAATGAATATCCACAAGAATCACAAAGATCTGCTGTCAGTTCACAAATCAAATGCTTTCGAAATGTTTTGTTGTCCGCTGATAGCTGATTCGGTTTTTCCTTTTGTCAGAAGGAGAAATCAGTCAGTCTCTTCCTGGTAAGTAATGTAAGAGAGAAGAGTTTGTGATCACCTTTGAGTGTGCTTAACCCTTTAAAGCGTTAGTTTACCACAAAATGAAAATGATGTCATTAATTACTCACCCTCATGTCATTCTGAACCCATAAGACCTTTGATCATCTTCAGAACACAAATTAAGATATTTTTGACAGGTATCTGACCCTTCATAGACTGCATGACTGAAATGATCCAGCTCCAGTGCCTCTATGTACATATTTGCATCACTATTATTATTATTATTATTTTATTATATATATTTTTTTATAGTACAGTGACCTCCCATTTCAAGAAATTTCTCAGTTTCTCAGATCATGACCCTTTTAAAAAGTGCATGTGTGCAAAGAAACTTGTGGTAAAAAGCAAGTTTTTCAGGGTGGAGGTGTATTTAATTTTTGACTGGAATGAAAACAAGCTGTGAAGTTTAAAGCATATGAATTCAATGTACTGTAGCCTACTGTTGTTTAACAATATGCATAATGTTGAGCCGATTAAATATTTTAGGTAGACTAAAAGAGTTGTGAAAATGCATTTTATTATTTTAGATTTTTTAAATTATTATTTTAAACCAGTGTTTCAAAGTCACATCATTTCAATAAATTCAATCATTATGTATTGAATGGTATTTATTGTATGTGGTGTGTGTGGCGTTTCAAGCATTTCAATAAAATGTTTTTTGAGTTTTGTGGCTTTTTTGAGTTTGTTCACGTGATTCCAAGCTTTCTCCCATGAGCATGTAAATCTATCCCTCACGGCCTTGTTAAATTCAATACGATGTCTAAACACTATTATGGCCAGACATTTGTCTATATAAAAATATTTCCAATTTATTTACTTGTATTTATAAAGAAGTAAAATATCGCCACAAAAGAACTATGAATAAACCATTTCATGAACAGAAGTGTAAAAATCTCTTAAAATATTTAATGCAAAGCAAAATGTACAACATTATAATGTTACAATGTTCATATAATCGTACAAATAGAAACTGATATCTACCTACAATCAGAAAACGTAATATCAATAACCTGTATTTCTCCTTATTTCCATGCAGGTTAGTGCCTGCTTATTATGAAAGCTGAGCAACAATCTGTCTTTCGTTGTTGTTGAGATTGATCAAATAGGACGAACTAGAACCGTGGCGCCGTTAAAAAGCCGTTTTCTCGTCTGAACAGGGTCCAGAGATCAGAACCACGTGATCCAGACCGATCTCTCCTCTCACGGACCTCCCGCGCTCGGCCTCGAAGACGATCTGAAGAAACACACAAATAAACCGTAATCCAATTAATAACATGTTTGTAACTCAAAAAGTCAATATATGATAATACTTGAAAATATATGCAACAGTATGGCATAATGCACCTGGCAGATTTTTACTGTGTAGTTAATAAATAACGCATATATATAAAATATAACATAAAAAAATATTGATGATCTCATATAAAATATTTAAAAACACAATTACTTAAAATATTACGATGCATAATATATAAAATATATTACGCATGCATATATAGTTAGTTTCAGATGCTGTTTTATCATCCATTCGTTTCGATTTTTCTTACATATCATGTTTTCCAGTTCAGAAAAGTGAAATGCAAAATTAAGTGAATTTATGCTTAAAACAAGAAGACACCGTGAGCTATATAAATTAGATTAATTACTGAATTTGTTTGTTTTAAGCATAAACTGGCATCGTTTTGTGGGTCATTCAGAAAACAATGCATTGCATCTAAAGTTAAATGCGTCCTGATTTAAGAATGCTCCGATATTTTTACTGGAAAACAAGATTGGAAGGTATTTTTTTTGTGACTCACGGCGTCCGGACTGTTTTGTGTCCAGCTGATGGTGATCTGCTCGGTCTGCCAGCCGCGGTTCGGAGGGTTTCTTCTCTCCCAGACGCCCGCGCCGCCGTCGTCCAGCGTCACCCGTAAGACGCCCATGTTCTGACCCTGAATGCGGTAGTCAAATTTCAGACAGAAGCTGCTCTGACGCATGTAATCGTCCAGCAGCAGCTTCATCCGCGCCTGCTCCTTCCTGTTCCCCACCGGACCGTCCAGAGCCAGGTAATACTCTCTTCCTGAACACACAGCCTCCAGATTAGTGCGTTTAGTAACACAGTAACACTAAATCTTATGCAATACTATCCAAAAAGCGTGCAAATATTTATTTAATTGCATTTTTAAATTAAATATTAGTGACACAAATAAGAGAAAATTATTATTAATACGTAGATATTTCCTATCATTGTACTAATAAATACTATTGAATATATGTTTAAATTAGTGCTGGCAAAGGATTAATTGTGTA
Organism: Puntigrus tetrazona; assembly: GCF_018831695.1. Taxonomy (NCBI): domain Eukaryota; kingdom Metazoa; phylum Chordata; class Actinopteri; order Cypriniformes; family Cyprinidae; genus Puntigrus; species Puntigrus tetrazona. Next base: position 492,150 of record NW_025047846.1, read on the forward strand.
AACGTTTTTGTTTGCATAATATATATTTGTAAATTTATTAAGCATGCATAAGTACATACACATAGAGTGGAAATATTTACATGCATTTACATTTCTTTATTTGTATTAATAAAATTAATATAATAAATAAGCATATTTAATATATAATATATATAATATTTGCATTAAAATAGACAAAATGTGTTTCCAAACTTTTTTGCGACATTTGAAGTGTCATTTATATATAGAATTTATGCAAAAATTTTAAGGGTTTAAAATTTTTATTGAAAAGTGTATATATATATATATATATATATATATATATATATATATATATATATATATATATATATATATATATATATATATATG
>NW_025047846.1:500000-522500 GCF_018831695.1 Puntigrus tetrazona
TTTTATTTTCTTAAAGAGTTTCACGCATGCATTACGCCTCAGGCTTGTCTTCGACGCGACGTAAGGTCTTTAAGTTTGGCGGGAAACCTATCGTGCTGCTGACCGATCGCTTTTAGGCCTGTTGGTCTCTCACCTGAACAATCGAATCCACTTCCACGGAAACCCTGCTTACATTTACACTTGTACGATCCGTGAGTGTTGACGCACTCGGCGTGATGGCTGCACTTGTGTGTGTTCGACACGCACTCGTTTATATCTGAAAACACAGGTGTATTAGTGCTTTTCGTGTGAAGAATCACTTTTTCAGTTGCACGTGCATCTAAGAGGAGCAAATGCGCCTCGATTCTGTATTTTAATCATTTAAAAAATGATGACGATATGATATTTTTAGCAATTCTGAGAAACAATATAGCGGTTTGCATCCTGCATTTCTTGGGAAAAACAAAACTGCACATTTTTATCTTGAAACTCAGATTTTTTTTTGTATCATAACTCATAAATTTTGAGTTTGTATCTAGCCGTTCTGATCCGATATTCTGAAAAGGCTTCCAATAAACCCGCCTTTTCGTATCATTTCTTATTTTTTTGTTTATTTGCGAACACCGTCGTTAAACAGCTTCCCTCAAAAATGATGCACGGTTTGCTTTTAGCAATTTTCGTTTTTTCATTTTTTGCACAGTTTTCACTCTTTGCGAGCATCTTCTTTAATAAAACGTTTTGTAAAACGTTGTCAATAACTCTATTGTTTAGTGAATAATCTCAGTAAGTTGCACTGTTTCTTTCTTACCAACGCAGTCATATTTTCCGTTGATGTATTTGAGATCATAACCCGGCTGACACTTGCAGTAATAGCTTCCAAACGTGTTTGTGCACTGACGGTTGAACGGACACTGGTTCCTCCCGCTTACACACTCATCAATGTCTGAAGAAGAAGAAAAGGAGAACGAGCAGCTTGACCTCTGCCTTTCACTGATCTAAAGTCACACACTTTATGGATTTACCACCAGCACTTGATTACTAAGAGTTTTACAAAATAGTTACAATAAGTAACACACACACACACACACACACACACACAGACACACACAGACACACACACACACACACACACACACACACACACACACACACACACACACACACACACACACACAGACAGACACACACACACACACACACACACACACACAGACACACACACACACACACACACACACACACACACACACAGACACACACAGACACACACACACACACACACACACACACACACACACACACACACACACACACACACACACACACACACACACAGACACACACACACACACACACACACACACACACACACACACACACACACACACACACACACACACACACACACACACACACACACACACACACACACACACACACACACACACACACACACACACACACACACACACACACACACACACACACACAGACACACACACACAGACACACACACACACACACACACACACACACACACACACACACACACAGACAGACACACACACACACACACACACACACACACACAGACACACACAGACACACAGACAGACACACACACACACACACACACACACACACACACACACACACACACACACACAGACACACACACACACACACACACACACACACACACACAGACAGACACACACACACACACACACACAGACACAGACAGACACACACACACACACACACACACACACACTCACATACACAGACACACACACAATTCAAACTAACTGAATATTTTAAAGCAAAGCACAGATGGAGAAAAGTATATTGGCTGTATATAAATTCTACAATTGATCAACAACAAAATGTTATTATTTTTCATAAATATTTGTAATAGCACTTTTGTCACGTTTTCCAGTAAAAATGCATAAAACCTAAATCAAGACATTTACTGAAGATGCAAAACGGCATAAAATATTAAGTCATGTTCTCTAGAATGCACAAACACACACACACACACACACACACACACACATATATATGTGTGTGCATATTCCAATTTATTTATTATTTATAAGTCATAACTTTTTTTATGCCACTGGGATATGAAAGATTTACTTGGAATTTAATAAAAAAATTTTTTTGCAGTGAATTATATTTTTTAAAATTCAGAAATATTTCCGGGTTGGCTGCTCCAAACCAAAAAAAAATCTAATAAAATTTAAATAATCAGATTTTAATTTTTTCCATTTTTTTTAACAGTTTAATCGGTTGTAGGGGTGAAGTGAACACTGGCATGGCAAGAGCCGTTCTCACCCTCGCAGGTCTTCCCGTCAGATCCGAGCTGAAGGCCGGGAGATGGACAGAGACAGCGGACCTCGCCGTGGACCTCCTCACAGCCGTACTGACAGTGAGCCAGAGAACATGTCCTCGAGTCTGCAGGACACACCACAAAACAGCCTTCAATACAGGACAGACTCAGGCCTGTAACATTACAGTGACGTAGATAATAGCCACATTTTAGGTCATTTACTATATGCATCTCAAATTATCAATCAGCAAGAACGTGCAATATCGAGCTAATGGGCGGCCGAACATGCTTAGCTCGATCTCCCATAATCCATTGCACTTAAAACGTTCGCTTTTTTGACTTGTGAGTGCATGCAAATATCTGTCGTCCAGAATGAGCTGTTTAGCTCTATTTAAGGGCCACTGGGGTGATTCATGTTCGATTTGGTCGGAGGAAAGGAAATACGAATAAATCGCATGCAATTGTTTTGGTGCATAGAATTATGTTGCGCAAAACATAAACTATTTCGCAGATTTATGTCAGATTTACGTTAATGCTGTTCGATGTTAACGCTCATTTAGCTTCATAATGCATTAGAACTCGCTCTGTTATTCACATCTTAATATACAGGCACTTACTCGCGCAGGAGCCGTCGGGCATCAGCATGTATCCGTTCAAGCAGTAGCACATATAGCTACCAAAAGTGTTCATGCAGCGATGTTCACAGGGACGAGGCTTTAGACCGCACTCGTTCAGATCTGAAGCCCGGGACAGAAAGACACAGGCTGGTCAAAAGATGCATTATTTCTGCAGTATATTACATAAATACTGTGCACAGTCCGGGACTGGAATGAATCGATAGTAAAAAATCAGCCGAGATACAGCATTAGACCATTTTTACTGTAAAATATTACTGATAAATCCTCTTCTGATAACAGAGATTATCATAAACTGATATTAGACTCAGTTTCCTTGATGATATTTCAGGAACTGTGTTGTATTTGTTTTCTATCAGCTTTAAGAAAAAGAATAAGCCATGCCAGATTGAACAAAAAACAAAACAAAAAATTACTAAAAATTACTTAAAAAAATTAAAAATAAAAATAAAAAAATAAAAAAATAATAATTAAAAACTATATATATATATATATATATATATATATATATATATATATATATATATATATATATATATATATATATATATATATATATATATATATATATATATATATATATATAAGTAAACATACTAATATACAAAAAGTTAAAGTTGAAGTAAATTAAATTACATAAATACAAATTAAAACAAAATCCATAAAAAAACAACAAAATTGCAAAGCATTAAAAAAGTACTTAACATGACATAAAAATTTAGTTGAAGTTGAAGTAACTAAATAAAATAACAAAAAGTAGTTTATAAAATATTAATATAATAATAATAATAATTTAATAATAATATAAACATTTTATAAAAATAGAAAATGTATAATAAGTAATAAATAAAACTATAAAATCAGCAAAAATTCTAAAAATAAAAAGTAATTAAAAATGTGAACACAAGTTATGATGATAGCGCTCAAGTAGCACTGACACAAACCTTGGCTGCATGTCTTTCCGGTGTATCCGGGGAAGCACTTGCATTTGTTCGGACCGACACACTCGCCGTGTTTGCAGCCCAGGTCACACTGAGCTGGAAAAACATTCAGCCGAGAGATATATTAGTAAAGGAAACAGCGCAGGTCAAATCCGTTCAGAAAGCCACACGTCTGGAAAGCGAAGCCAAACTCTGTTCTCCCAGATTTCCTCTCGTTTAAAAGTCTCCAAACCACAGAAAGAATGAGTTTGTGGACGGAATAAAGACTAGCTCCACTCACATCAACCGTTCTCAATCACGGCCAGTTATATAAACAAGTATGAAACGGATAGTCCTTGATTCTGATTGGTTGAGCCGAGTTCGAAGCTGTATTAAATTACACTACAAACATAAATAACATCTATAAGTAACATAAGGTTGTGAGAATAAAGCGACTGGGAGACTGAAGCTGTCAAATTTAACTTTATTCTCATGTTTAACCTCATAAGCCACTTTAACATCACAATTCTACATTCTTGTAATTTTGGATGTTTATTAATTTTAATTGTGTATTTATTTATATCTATCTATCTATCTATCTATCTACATATACTGAATATATATATATATATATGTATATATATATGTATGTATATATATATATGATATTCTCATATATATATATATATATATATATATATATATATATATATATATATATATATATATAGTTCTAAAATGCCACTGTACACTGTCTAAATAAAAATAATATAATAATTTTCAAAATAATATGAGAACCTTTGATAAGACCTTTGATAAGCCATTTTATTTATTTATTTTTTACTAATAAACAGCCAATACTTTATTCTCAAAATATGAGAATTATAATGACTTTAATTGTGTAAAACATTTTATTTTTATATTTTACTCTACTGTCAGATTAATATTTATTAAATTCTCATATTGGTGAGAATTTTCAGAATCTTATCATTATTATTAAAATATTATATTATATTTTATATATTTTTATTTTTATATTTTATATTTATAATAATATTTTATATATTATATTTTATATTATATTATATATATTTTATATTTATTTTTATAAAATATTTATATTTATATTTTATATTTATTATATTATATTTTATATTATATTATATTATATATATATTATATATATATATAATGTGATATTAAAATGGCATGATATACACTCTCGGCACTAATTAAAAATTAAATGGCATGCTGGAATCGTTCATTTTCTCCTCATTCACCTTCACAGTGTCCTTTGCTGTTTTTCTTCCATCCGTAACAGCACTCCAGTCTGCTGCCGTATCGACAAACTCCTGCCAGACTCCTCGACGGGATCTGACGCTTTTCCCTGTCAGCAGAACACAAAGCTTTTAGTCGTGATCCAGAAACCACGGTACGAAGGCAAAACGTAACGAGGGAAAACTACATCGGCACCCGTTTTTCCCGACCGCAATGACTCATACGAGGGCTTTCAGAGGAAAATGAGCTCTGATTTGAAGGTAAGGTGACCTGTGACCCTTCTGGACTAATAGCAGCTGTAAAAGCAGCAGAAACGGAGAAACACACATGAAGATCCGGCGGGGATTTGAGCAGACAGGATGCGGGAACCTCTGTGTTTATGGCTCTTTAAGTGTTTAACAGATGCCTCTTGCAGGAACCTCTAAAATCTCCTTCACCGAGTTTCTGCTATAATTAAACCTCGCGCTATTCACAGCCATCACACCTCGGCAGATGGAGCAGAAGACGTGTGTTGTTTAGTTACTTCAACAGGTCTCCAAAGACTTTTTGGGGCTTTTGGCTTTGATATATTGCAGCTTTTTCTTATATATATATCATTTTGCACATAAATGCAAGTGCACAATGCAACAATTAATGCACAAGATGAACATTTATGATTGCATGTATTAATCCTATTTATCATATTGATATGTTTAATACATATCATGCATGTATCAGTTGTTTACACGCATTATATATATATATTATATATTATATGTTCAAAATGTATGGCTTTGAGATGATCTGTTCTATTTTTTAATTATGTAAAACAATTATTAGTGGTTCGCTCAGTATTTAGCATTTTTGAATGTTTGGCTTATGTATCTGAGGACTTTTATTTTGACAGTGCTGAGAACACCAATGCTTTTTAAAACTCAAAGCGAATTTGTTAAAATTGAATTTCGCGAGCCTCGCAAAACAATGATACTTTGAGGAAACTTAATATCACAGTTTTTGTTTTCCTGGACCAATAAACATAAAATAGCACCGATGACTCATCCTGCACCGCACAAACTTTCATCCAATCGGATGCTGTCTAGACTGAGCAAGCCCCTCCCCCCAACTCATCTGCCTAGCAACAGAAAGTCAACTAAAATCTACTGGCAATACATCACCTGCCCCAGTAAAACCCGTCAAAACAAAAGACAAAAGTGCTTTCATTAAACGATGGACATCTTCTCAGCGGCTCCAGATGTTTGTAACTCTGCGTGCTTCTCATGTTGGTCTCTAAATTTGGAGCGGGCTCCGGCGGGACGGAGCGAATCGGTGAATCGACCGAAATAAACTGCATACAGCAGCAAACGGGAGGCGTTCGTGTGAACAGGTGGCCGTCGCTCATTACGGCCAAAATTAGCTCGACCGCCACAACAGCAGCCTTTCACGCAAATACTGCACAAACATCTCGAATCCAAATCTCAAAAATCTCGTTCGAGTTAACAGTGACCTCGGTTTCTTGAAATTCATCGATTAATGCATTAGCTAGCAGCAACTACCAACGAGCGACACGTTTATTTATAACGAGCGCTTCTTTATAACGTTACTGTAAATGCAACCGTTCGAAAGTTACTGTACAAAAAAAAACATATTTGATCAACTTCGGATCACGTATCGGTAAATTTTGAAACGAATATTGGCAAAAAGATGATTAAAGTTTGTTAAATCATGTTAAGTAACGCAGCTAACGCTTGTTGACTAATGAAACCTTATTGGGAAGTGTCTTTTTGTCTTGTCTGGCATTACATTTTTTTTAAAAATGCATGCATCGAGATATGTTTCCTCGAGAAGCAAACAGATTTCAGATATTAAGTCTTGTTTTCGGAAAAATGCACCAAAACTAAGTGAGCTTTTACCTAAAACGTGAAATATTTGAGAATGCGATAAGAGAAATATTACTGTTTTATGTTTCAAGTGAATTTATCTTACCCCCTTAACATATTTATTGTCTGTTTTGTTTTGTTTTTTCGGTTTTATTGGTTTCATTTATTCATTTATATATTTTTTTGTGCGCTTCGTGCATTCAATGTGACTCCGAAAGCAACGGTGAGCTTTCATTAAAAAAAGCTTTTTTGCACATTAATTACGCAGCAAATAAGATTTCAATGAAATCTACCGTGTTTCTCCTAAGAGAAGATTTCAATACCCTGACATGCATCTCCTCCGGAGCTGCAGAAAAGATGTCAACTAAAACTAAAGTCTCAGTCGGAGATCTCAGTAAGAGAAGGACGCTTACCTGTGATCTGCAGACCCCGAGGAGAAATACAGCAGGAACGAGAGAGCGCTGATCCACGTCAGATGTTTCATGTTTTAAAGCGGCTCTGTTCTTCTCTCTTCTGGGGCAGGATGAGGTCTGCAGGGTCTGTCCTCTCGTCTCGTGAGCGTCTCGCTGAAATTCCAGATGTCATCGCGTTGAGTGACAGAAGGGCTGGGAGTCTTTTGTGGGGGTGTTTCAAACATCTTCTCTCTGAAACTCAATCTGTGACGTCTGGATCGATGGAGTCGCGTCAGACGCCTCCCTTCTTCACGCTCCGGGAGAAAGAAAACCTGGAGTGAAAGAATACACTCCTTTTGAGTCATGAAGGTGAATTCGAATCAAATTAGAAACCGGAAAATGAAACAACAACTTAAAGAATCTGACATTAATAATACAGAGCAACACTAGTTTTGTGTAAAAAAAAATTATATATTACTGATATATTGTATAGACTATTTATAATTAAAATTTTGCATTTTCAGTTTCACTTAATGTTTGAAAGGTTTTTGTAATTTTGTTGTGTGCTCTTGTTAATTTAGCTTTTTTTATGTTTTTTTATTACTTTTTGTAAGTTTTAGTTATTTTTAAACTTTCTATTTGCACTTTAATTTTAAAGTTTTAATTGAATCAGTCTTTTTAATATGTCAGTATTTAATTTATTAGTAATTTATGTATTATTTTTATATTTTTCTTGTTTTCAATCTTTTTTACAGTTTTAGGAATTTTGTTGTGTGTTTGTTTGTATAGTTTTAATTTATTTAATTTGAGCTTTTTCTATTTTCACTTTGATTTTAGTTGTCATTGCTTTTGATTTTTATATATGTGCATATTTATATATATATATATATATATATATATATATATATATATATATGTATATATAGACAGTGTATGTATATATATATATATATATATATATATATATATATATATATATATATATATCAAGTCAAGTCAAGTCAAGTCTGCTTTAATGTCTTTTCATAAATATCTCAATATTGAAGTTATGCTACTCTCGGACCCTAGGTGTATATAACTAATATATATCTATATCTATATCTATATCTATGTATATATATATATATATATATATATATATATATATATATATATATATATATATATATATATATATGATATATTATATTAGTTTTAGTTAATTTAGCTTTGTATATTTCAACTAAATTAGAAAATTTACTTTGAAAACTTGTTCATATTTTAATTTTATATCATTTAACATTCCTTCAAGTAAAGTTCAATCTATCTATTATCTATCTGTCTGTATGTCTGTATGCATGTATATGATCATCTCGGCTCTGTGGAGTGAATTTCTCTCTCTATAGCGGAGCTCAACTGTGTTCGGGCTTGTCGTGAGCAGCTGGAACGCTCTTTGAAGTGCTTCACGCGATTATTAAGTCCCGAGCCTGCCAAGTCGTTCAAGAAAAGACAATATCCATCATTACAACAATTGCATGCTTTTACAGCCCTGCATCTCCGTGTGAAGACAGCGAACATCTGGTCAAAGCTGACAGAGCTCTGACCCTGAGGAGAAGCTCAGCGAGGCTCGTGTTTTACATACTTACATGTGCTCTTGTGTTTCTGTGGCACAAACGAGCCTCGGGCCTCCGGGGGGCGGCAGACGAACATACGGATGCTTTCACCTAGACTTTAGTTGCATTGTTTTTCTAGGCATATTTTCTTATAAAAAAGCTTATATTTAAAGACATTTAACCTCTCATATATAGTCTACTTATAAGCCTTTTAATTGTATTAAAAAGAGCTATATACATATATATATATATATATATATATATATATATATATATATATATATATATATATATATATATATATGGCTGAAATGAATGGACACGTGATTTATAGCTGAAAAGACAGAAAGTCTATTTTTTTGATGTATTAAAATATCTACAAATAAAACGTTATTTTATAGACAAATGAAGAAGGCTTAAAAAATTAAACCAATAAAATGAATGTAAAAAAAGTAAATCAAATGAAACGATGAACTACAATAAATAAATGCATATCATAAAAACTAAATAAAAATTAAACAACAAACTCTATATCTATCTATATATAAGGAGTGAAGGGAGAAAATATAAAACAAAAATATAATGTAATATATTAATAAAAATGGTTACGCTTTATTTTAAGACTCAATTCTCACTATTAACTGCCTCAAACTCATAATTTGTTGGATTATGGGCAGGATTATGGGATCATTCAGAATAAAGCATTAAGATATGCTTCATAAGCATTAATAAACAGCCAATATGCTAGTATAATATGCGTGCTAGTTTACAGTGAGAGTTACTCCTAGGCCTTTTTCAATTATCTTCAAATAACATTAGAGTTGCTTTAATTTAATTGGCTTGATGCATTTTGCAGCTTTTTCCTGTTTACTACCGTGACGCGAAGTCTGTGTAGTAAAAAGAGCTTTATAAATAAACGTGACTTGACTTCCCTGGGTAATAAATGCATCGAAGCAGTCTTGTGAGGCGGATCTGGAGCGCAAGCGTCACGCAGCTGCAGGTTTTCAGCTTTAAAGTCCTGCAGTCGAGAGATTTTTTCCAGTGCTTCTTTGTCAGACAGGATGTTTGTCGGCTCCTCGGGGCAGAAGCAGTTTGTCTGACAGGAGATTATTTCACATCACGGGGAGGAAACAAGCTCGAATTCGTCCCGGAGCCTGAAATGTTATCAGCCTGCAGAAATATGCTGCTATCTGAGACCCAGCGGAAAATGTGAGCGCCTCAAACACGCAAACATCCCTTCCCCAAAAAAACTACCAAATACTAAAACTTGAACTAAAAAGCATGATACAGTATGTTAAAATAAAAACTAACTTAAGAATACGGTATCTCAGTGACACTAAAACACACCGTATTTAGTATTATTTGGCAGGTGGCTAAAAAGCAAAGTGACAGGAAATCATATTTTCTCTGCAGCGATGTCAGGTTAAGTGCTTTGTGGGCAGACCAGTGCTGACCTCCGTAACTCTCCAGGTCAAAGGTCAACCTCGTTTGGGATCAAACATTTGACCTTTGTCCTGTAGCAGGAGGAACCACCCTGTGCAAAGAAAGCAAGCGAAGCAGAGCTTATCTGCATAAGAGGCTCGACGTTTGACGTTAAATTCAAAGCAAAAACACGCTGAAAGTACCCTCGCTCTGTGAAAATGTGTCTCTGCGTCAGACGCACTGCGGTGAATGGGTGCCGTCAGAATAAAAGTCTGATAAAAGCATCACAGTAATCCACAGCCCTCCGGTCCATCGGTAAACATCTGGAGAAGACAGAAAATCTAAATAATCCAGCATTAAGACATGTTTAGCCAAAATACTATAGTCCATATACCTTAATAATGCTTCAGCGAAAAAGTCCATGTTGTCTTGCACAACAAAATCCAATGGTTTGAAGTATATATATATATATATATATATATATATATATATATATATATATATATATATATGTGATAGATTTGTTTCTTATAAACACAGCTCTTGTCTTCTCCGGATGTTAACTGATGGACTGGAGCGCTGTGGATTACTGTGACACTTTTATCAGCTGTTTGGACTCTCATTCTGACGGCACCCATTCACTGCATAGCGTCTATTTCTGTGCAAGTGATGCGGCGTTGCGTTTCTCCGAATCTGACAAAGAAACAAACTCATCTGCAGCTCGGATGGCCTGAAAATAAGCACATTTTCATGGTGAACTACTCCTTTAACAGAACTACACAGTTTCTAACCTGTTTGCCGGGATGTGCTCTTTTTTACGGTTTAATGCGGCTCATATCCGTCCACAAGGGGTCAGCACGACAAAAGGATACGTTCTAACAGCGCTTAGAGTCTATCTGGTTATATTTTGCATATTGATATTCTTCTTATTGATGATCTGTGGAACAAATTCCTCACAAATTGCCTAAAAAAATGACAAACAAAACAACTAGTCTCAACTTAATACGACCACAGCTGATATTATTGTCCTTGCGAGTGGAATTTTACCAGCTATCTCTGACTAAACTCGTGTTTGTTTGCATGCCGTCACTAGAGGGCTCCCTCTGTTAGCGTTGTGCTAGCTATGAGGAAGTGTCTCTGAGGAAGAGGAGGAGATGTTCGGCGCCGGCCTTCATCGAGTTTAAAGTCAAACGAGGAAGGAATGTGGCAGATATTAACACGTTCATTCATTAACCATTGTGTGCTTTCAGGAAGCGCCAGTAGCGGGCCAATGCGTGTGTGTTTTTTTTTGTCGTAGCTGACATTTAAGACTAGCGGCACATGCTAATGAGCCTCCCGAGAGTAATTAAAGCATGTAAAGACTCACTCTGGAGGAGAGGGAAATCACAGAGGACATCTTTTATTGTTTATCTGTGAGGGATCGACTAAGAATCGAGTGCTTCTGGTGATAGCGTTGTTTATTTGCACAGGCTGTCTGCTTTTCGCACACTCAAGAAATGGTGCAAACGAGGTAACGTCACACTCCAAATATGAACGCAAAAGAGCTGTTTGGCATCTTTACAGAGCAGCTCTAAATGAATGGCATTGATCTGACTGTACACCCATTCACTCCACGTGTATTTGCCCTTAGGCCGTCGAAGATGTAACTAAGTTCATGTCTTCTTCAGTTTTGGAGCGTTGCATTACTTGCTCAGCAGTGAATGGGTGCCATCAACAGCGCTCCAGTCCATCAGGTAACATCTGGAGAAGACAGAAGCTTTGCGTTTGCAAGAAACAAGCCCACCATTAAGACTTTCTTTTATATCAAACCAATGCTCGTGACCAAAATACAATCCATTATACATAATGCCTCCTCTATTGAAAAAGTAATCTCATCTAAATCAGATCTGGAGAGTAAATGAATAAAACGTAATCGTTCATTCCCTATACCACTTCTCCTCTTTATGAACTTTCACATAGGCTGCCATTTTTAATTGACTGCAAGGAACATATTTAGTAATGTAATATTATGAGTGCAATCCTTAATCTACAATATATAACCAATATTATTTCCTATAGGAACTGGTTCCAGTAACTGATTAAAAGTAGTAAAAATATTCAAATATTTTTGTAGCAAAATAAACCTGCTTGTGACCTAAACACACACAAAAAAAAAAAAAAAATAAATAAATATATATATATATATATATATATATATATATATATATATATATATATATATATATATATATATATATTTACATTTATTTATTTATTTTATTTATTTTTTTCAGAGACTATAGATTAAGCTGCATATGCTTGAAACAGGAACAGTTACCCAGTGAGGTACAAAATATTTACTTGAAGATGAATTCACAGAAAACTAACATCTAAACATCACAATCACATGCACTTTTGCTTCTCGAGTGAATTTCTCACATTTTTAAGGATGCGTTTACACGGTTTTATTGTATAACGAAATTAAGCCAATGATTGTGCAGCGATCAGGTCAGCGTAGCAGCGAAACGCTGTCAAACCTCCCACTCGAACAGGATGTGGTCGTGTCGAGCTTTCGAAATAACTCTCTACCCTGACAGACCGCCTCTCCTTTTATAGGCAAAGGCAGCGAGAGGCATTGTGTTTTTATCAGTGTCACGAACCAACGCTCATCCTGCAGTCAATCACTCACTCAGTCAGTCAATATGGCTCCCGATGCATCATCAGGTCCTTAATTGCACGGCATTATGGGAACAACTGTGTTTAAGAGAGCCGCATGCTGAGATCGTATCATTTAGTTAGGTCTTGGATTCCTTGGGAGAAAAGGAATTTGCGGATGATCATTTGATCCATGATGAGAAATCTGAATTTTATATTAGTTTACATTGAGATTTCAACTCAGATACTCTCTCCAGTTGCTCTCTATTTAAATGCATTATATTTAAGATCATCAAGATTTTTTTTTTTCTCATGAAATGCTTTATATTATTTAAACAGTGTTTATACTATTTGTGTACTTGTGTTTGTTTGTTTGTGTGTGTGTGAACATTTTATGTATTAAAGTATTTTATCAGTTAAAATAATTACATTTATTAATTATTAAAATTATATAATAAAATAAAATGAAATGTATTATGTAAAATTGTATTAAAAATTAAATATTTATTAAATAGTAATATATATATATATATATATATATATATATATATATATATATATATATATATATAGATTAATTTAAATACTCATTAAATATATTATATATTATTACAGTATTTTATTACCTTGTAATCCTACTTACAATAATTTAGCAACAAATGAGCTACACAAATAATTTTCTTTTACACAAGCTCTTCATCTACAGCGATGTTTCTCTTCCAGCTCAACAGTTTGAGGAGAATCTGACTCAGCATGTTAGTTCAGCTCTCAGCATGTTTATATCCAGCTTCATTAATAATAACACATCCGCATTAATGCCACAGACACCTGAAGCAAAACTCTCTGCTCTAAAGTCTCGTCACACTAAATAGCTTTAGCAGTAGAATAGCAGACACAGCTGGGCCTTTAATGTTTAACCATATTCTGTAGCACACCTGAGAACAAAGCCCTGCTTCTCCTGTGTGTGTGTGTGTGTGTGTGTGTGTGTGTGTGTGTGTGTGTGTGTGTGTGTGTGTGTGTGTGTGTGTGTGTGTGTGTGTGAGAGACTGAAGGAAGCAGCGGTTCATGTGAGGGTTACACAGCTGAAATCCTCTGTCCGGTGTTTGTTTGTGTGTGTGTGTGTGTGTGTGTGATGGATGCATTAGGATGAACACACAGACAGATGGAGCAGCAGACAGAAGAATCTCCTGCCCTTCCCCCGTCACTGTTATGCAACACACTTTCACTTTGAGACAGGCATTGTGCACCAGACATATGAGCAAAAACAAGGAGAAAACACACTGTTGCTTTGTACAATGTTCTGGTTATGAATATAGAATGTAAATATAATTTGATAATAAGCATATCCAGGGAATATATAATATATATACATATATTATTATTTAAAGTAAAAATGTATTTATACACTGTACAACATTTATATGGTACTATTGTTTACTGTCTTTGATATATGTAGATTTTATTCAAAAAAATTATGTGTGTGTGTGTGTGTGTGTGTGTATATATATATATATATATATATATATATATATATATATATCCAGTAGATGGCTAGTGAAGAAAATCGATCGCAAACACACAGGTCAGAGGGAGGCAGGTCGGTTATTAAGTCTGCTTCTAGAAGTGACTAGGGGCGATTCGGAAAGGGCAGAGGCAGAAGCTTGCCAGATAGTAGGTGGCGAGGACTCTTGGCACATGGCACAATCAGCATATCCCTGCGCGAACAATCTCACATCCCTAGCGATGTTTGGTCACCAGAGGTATTCCCTCAGCAGCGAGAAGGTGTTGTTGGCCCGTGGGTGGCCAATATCCAAAGAGGTGTGAGTTGAGTGAATGAGCGATGTCCGTTGTGCCAGGTGAATGTACTGGGCAGCCCAGACGGAGCACTGGAAGGAGCATCAAGAGAGGCTGGCAGTGAGGAAATCCATTTGATAGGGCTGAATATACACTCGAGCGGGAAATTGGACTCCAAGCTTTTTACCTCCTCTTCGTGTTCACTTCAATCTACCTTCATGTTCTTAGGCCCTGGGCGATAGGACATAAAAAAATTACCTAAAACATAAAAGAACAATGCCCACCACTCCTGCTGCAGATTCAGCCTCTCTCAGATGCTGCAGACTCTTGTGGTCAGTGAGAACTGTGAAAGGGTGAAACAGCAGTGCCTCCATTTCTCCAGCGCTAATTTGATGGCAATATTTGCACTGCTGGGCTCAGCTTATGAGAAAAGAAGAGCATGGATGGAGTTTGAGTGGCTCCCCCTTCTGCTGCGATAAAACTGCCCCAACTCCTGTTGTGGAGGCGTCCACTTCAACAATGAATGGTTTGCAAAGATCTTTAATATCTCAAATGCTTGGATGGCCTTGGATCTCCAGGACAGAGACTTGGGCTTGTAGTGCAACATATCAGTGAGTGGGCTGGTAATGGTACTGTAACCCTAAATGCAATGGCAGTAAAATTTGAGAATCCTAGGAATCATTGGAGCTCCTTAACAGTGGTGGACTGGAGCCAGGATGAAATAGCACTGACCTTTCTCCCGTCCATCTGGATAACTCTGCGGTCAATATTATATCCCAGGAACTGGATAAAGGGTTGATGGAAGATGCACTTCTCGGCCTTTAGGTACAACTGGTACTCTTGGAGACGGGCTAGGACCTCCCGCAGAATGCTGGTGATGTTCGGATGTCCGAGAGTAAATCAGCATGTCGTCAATGTAAATGATAACAAACCTGTGCGGAAACTCCATGCATGAAGTCCTGAAATAGAGGGGGCACTGACAAGCCCATACGGCATGACCCAATATTCATAGTGGCCACTAGGGATCACGAAGGCGTGTTCCACTCATCCCCGTCACATATCCGAATGAGGTTGTAAGCTCTGCTGAGATCCAACTTGGTGAATACAGTAGAGCCTTGAAGCTGCCCCAAGGTCACTGGAACAAGAGGAAGGGGCTGCCTCAATTCGAGTGTTATCTTGTTAAGATACTGTAGTCGATGCATGGCCTCAAGTCCCAGTCCCTCTTTGATACAAAGAAAAAACTCAAAACCTTGTTCGAGATCCTCTTCAACATACTCCTCCATGGTCTCCTGTTCAGGGAGTCACAGGGGATAAACTTTTCTCCGGGGGGACCCAGCTCATCCGGAAGCAGATCAATGGCTGATGAGGTGGAAGCTGTGCAGCTCGTCGAGAGCAGAAGATGTCACTGAAAGGGGCATAGCACTTGGAGAACTCGACAGAATGGTTCTCTACTGGACTCTTAACTGGCATTGACTGGTAATGCCACACTGTAGCGAATGTGCTTCCTGCTCAGGGGTCTACCGATTATTGACTGGACTTGGTAGATGTTTGATGGTTTTGGTGGGTACTTTGAGTTGGCGGCAGAGGCTCCCTGAGATGAAATTTTCCAATCGAGGAGCGCAGACACTGTAAGCAAGACAGCATAGGCAGTAAGAATTACATACAAGAAGTGAGTGGCTGCATATTAAGAGTAGATGAGCACTGGACACAGTACTATACCTTGACATAAGTGGTATAATTGCTCACCAACTGCTGAATCGCCTTCCGGTTTGCCGAAAACCTCCCGGAAGTGAAAGAAGCTACGTACTGTTTGTGCAGCGGGATCCATCTTTCTCCAGATAGATTCTGCCCATTGCAGCACAGGACCTGTTAGCAGAGAAATGACAAAGGCGATCTTAGCACGTTTGGTTACATCTCCAATGCCAGCTCGCATTGAAGAATGAAGCTGTTACACTCCTTCTCAAGGCCAGAGAAAGGAGCTGGATGGGCCATGGGACTGGCGGGGATGGGAGGTGAAGGAGACGTGGAGATGCAGATTGTGATATAACAACTTTCCATAATAAGTCAATCAGCTCTTGCATCGAATCCGGTCGGCCTATCCTGCCTTTCGGTTTTGGTCGGAGCTTCTGTTATGGAAGCAGACAGAAACAGGAGTTAGATTCAACAAAGGTGCGGAACAACAGTTTGTTCTAAAGGTAGAAGGTCTCTAGGGAACAGGAGAACAAGAGCGCTGGCTGACAGGGAAACCGGAGGAAACACACAACGTAGTAGGAGCTTCTACAGAAACGTAAAACGGGGTAAATTCCACAAGTCAATAATATCCAAAGATTCAAGGATACGATTTGTGTGTCTGCAAGATACGAGCTCTTACAATTGAAGAGAACTGCGGCGGGTGCTTTATGCAGGGCTTGATGATGGGTCCAGAATGGGGTGCAGGTGCGCAATTAATATTCAGGAGAAAAATGATCTGTGAGATTTTTTTCTGTGAGAGTTTGTTAGATAGGTTTTCGGGCTAATAGATTTCGGTGGCATACCCTCACACCTCTGCACTATGGTATATTGCGCGATTCTCTTGCACTGAAGCCCTGCTGATCTCTGCTAAAATGACTAAACATTGCTGTAATTGTTATTTAAAACACGTCACATGCTTTCTACGGCAGAATTAGCTCAGTCAGAGCATTGAGTCAGCCTGTCTGCGTCTCCTCTGGGAATATAATCATTAAACTCAAGCCTGCATGCTGTGTTATTGCTGCAGTTACTCAGAGACATCTCTAGTATCTTGTATAATGTGAATTAAGGGGCTTCCTGACAACTGAGAACTTGGTAATGGACAAGACAATTTTACAATGTTTCTTAAGCAGCAAATAAGCCTATAAGGACACTGATAACTAGAGTAATGATGCTGAAAATTACCATTTCTAATTATATTTTAAATTTCACTGTACTTTGGATCAAATAAATGCAGCTTTGGCGACTTCTTTCTATACCGTTAAAATTATTAAAACCTATGACTGTTGTAGTTACTTGGCAAAAGTCTAAGGCAGCATCTCATGTTTCTTATTTAGACACTTAGGCCTGTAATCTATAGAGCCTGAGAGGAAATGACTTTATTTCACAGAAATGACATTATTATTGACCAGATCCATTTCTCACTTCAGCATAACCTTTTAGGCCTGATCTACAGAAGACACTTTAGTCACATGGCTGACAATTATCTGTCTATTTCTCATTGTTCTGTTTCACTTTCTTTCAGAATTAATATTCACATTTCTGCTAACCGAAGTGAGCTCGTTGCTTTATTATTTAGCAGAATCAAGTATTTTGGTGTGCTTTTGTTCTTCTGTCACTGATGAGAGAGAAGCGAGAACATAATAAAGGTGTCCTGGAGGTTTGCGTAAAGTTAGGAGTCTTTTTCAAAGTCCACACACATATTGTAAGAGTGGATTTGTTCACCTGCCACAATAAAAAGCATTAATAATTAACATCTTGCCCTTCAGGAATGAGGCAACATATAAATCACGTACTGGATCTAATAAAATTGAAATTGAAATAAAAATAAGCTAAATTATTATTATTTGAATATATATATATATATATATATATATATATATATATATATATATATATATATATATATATATATATATATATATATATATATATGATTAATCTCAATTAAAATAAATGTTTTTGTTTACATATAAATACAAACACATGCATGTACATATTTAAGAAAAATATGTTATATTTGTGAATTCATAATACATTATGATATAATTTAAATGAATAAAAATATATACCTCGAAGTACATGTAATTATCATTTTCAAATTATATAATGTATGTGTGTGATATTTATGTATACATAATAAATAAACATAGTACACATCTATATATTATGTAAACAAACACTTATTTTGGATGTATTTTGGATCGTTGACAGCAGAATTTTATATATATATATATATATATATATATATATATATATATATATATATATATGAATACATACACATTTACACAATTATTTAATTACTAAATGTTATGCAACAAAGTATTTTAAAGTACATCAAATAAAGAAAATATGTCAAATATTTTTAATAATTACACATACACAGATCATTTTTTGAGTTATTATTTTATATATATATATATATATATATATATATATATATATATATATATATATATATATATATATATATTTTGTGTGTGTTTGTGTGTGAATAACATTTTCATGTAATGTCAATCAACTGACCGAATGTTTGTTTGTTAGTTTTTTTCGGGTGACCAGTTAAAGGTGTTTCAGTGAGCCATGGCTGGCGTTGCATGGCCCTTTCTCACTTCCTAATTTACTCTCTAGTTCTGCAAACTACAACAAAGGTGCATTTGAGCGGCTGCTGACGATCAGGAATACATGCAGCATTATCTGACATTTATAGGTCAGCTTCTCTGAACCCAGCTTCTGTTCAGTCGCTGAATAAAATGACAAGGATTCTGCAGTCTTTCATTTTGAACTCATGTGTGCAAATACAGGAAATAAGCACATGTAGGAGGAACAGAAAAACACACACACACACACACACACACACAAAGAACGGAAGGAGGAAGTTACTGTGCAAAATAACTTAAAAGAATATGTCGCAGGAACTTCATGTGCTCAGCTGGAGGCCAACACTGTTCAGAGTTGTAAGATATATATATAAATATGCACGTGTGTGTGTGTGTGTGTGTTTATATATATATATATATATATATATATATATATATATATATATATATATATATATATATATATATATATATATATATATATATATATATACATTTTAAACAAATATTGAAAAAATAATACTAAATATATACTAAATAAATATATATATATATATATATATATATATATATATATATATATATTAAATACTAAATATTTAAATAATACTAACTTAGTTTTTACTAAATTAAATACATTAATATTAAATTGCGCATACTTTGGTGTTGTAGGTCTTGTTAAGGTAAATATATCACATTAATTAAAAAATTTAAAAATGTTTACTGAATATTCTCTTAACATTTAAAATACAAATAAATAAATGTAATTATTTATTTATTTGTTTAAAAATACAATAATAATAATTTATATGTTTTTGTTAATTAACTGATTATCATTAGTAATAATTGGATGAATAAGTAAATAAATAAATATTGAAATATTATAAATTCAATGAACACAACTACAGTGTGTTGCTTCAGACATTTAGCTCTGAAAGGATCCTCATAAAATCAATTTAGGGGATTTCTTTTTAATATGTGTGCTTTGTGCTTCCTCATTGTTTTAGTGTCTTGTTTTCGTGACTCGCAGACAGAAAAAATAAATGATCTTTCTATGCGTATCAGCGAACCTTTTTTCCCCCGAATTGCTTCAAAGAGCATTTGAACTAAAGATAATGCGGCTTGGGCGAGTATATATATATATATATATATATTTCCTCCACACATACAGGAAACGATGTCATCGTGACTAAAAACACCCTGTTTTTCTGAGGCCTGTGAGATTCAGGGCAGCTGTGAGCTCGGGTTCAGACAGCTGATCCTGATCACTTCAACCATTTCAAACGGACGATCGTCGCTTCACGCGGTATAATAGCGTCGTACGCGCTGGGAATGAACGTATCAGCCCGCTGCGTGTTTCCTGTGACAGACTGCATGTCATGTAGAAAGCCACAGCCTCTTCGAGAACGGATTAAGACATCGACAGTAAAAGACTAAACTCTATTATGTTACACTGTCTCTAGGTAACAAACATCAAGCACACGGTGCTTTCCCATCAAGTCTGTTCAAGTGATAATATTAGCATTAGGCCATTTGTTGATATTTAACTTGCATTTCCCTGATCTTTAATTGTCAGCGCCTAAAAACCTGCACAACAGAGATGTGTTTTCTTTGCAAAGACTGAATGCTTGATTGCGTGTCTCATGACTTCCTGTGTGACACGCTCATTAGCTCTTCAGATTCCCCATTTCTCCTTACACACTACGCATTATATTATCAGTATATAACATGCACGACTTTATAATGAGCATATAGCATGCATTATAAAATGAGTATATAGCATACATTATAATATGGTCATACGGCATGTATTATATTATTAGCATATAATATGCACTATAATATGAGTATATAACGTGTTATATTATGAGTATAAAACATGCATTATCTAATGAGTATATAGCATACATTATAATATGGTCATGCGGTATGTATTATATCATTAGCATAAAATATGCACTATATTATGAGTATATAACATGCATTATAAAGTGAGTATATAACATACATTATAATATAGTTATGCAGCATGTATTATATTATTAGTATATAATATGCACTATATTATGAGTATATAACATGCATTATAAAATTAGTATATAGCATACATTATAATATGGTTATGCAGTATGTGTTATATTATTAGCATATAACATGCACTATAATATGAGTATGTAATATGCATGATAATATGAGTGCAGTATAATATAAATGTATAATATACATTATAATATGAGTATATACCACTTATTTTGTCATGAGCATATAACGTGCATTAAAGTAAAAGTATGTAATATGTATTATATTATGAGCATATAATTAGTATTTTATTATGAGTACTGTATATAATGCAGTATATTATGAGCACATAACATGCTTTGTATTATGGGCATAGAATATGCATATATTATGGGTAGTATATGCAAATACATTATTTTTGTATATATTTTGCATGTAATATTATATAATGGGCACATAACAAGCTTTATATTATGAGTCTATATTACAGGTGTATTTATTATGAATATAACATGCATGCTATTGAGCTTTACAGAGCTTTTAATATGCTTTCATAATAGAACATGCATGGAAAAAAAATGTTAAAATAATGAAATTAAGCATTTCATGCTGTAAAAATATATATATAATAGAACATATGCATTATGCATTACTGAAACTGGTTGCAACGTGTTACTGTTAATGTGTGATAAGATCATTTATATTCATACGACAGAGATCATGAGGGAGGTGTTGATGATGACATGAAAGTGTGTTCATTGGCATGTCGTTCCCAGATCTCAAGGTTCCTGTCTCCTCAGCGGACTGAAATGTTATACACACAACACCTGATTATGTGTTCAGCCACGAATCACTATAACTACAACGAAAACTATATTATCATCTGCATCACTGGACCATAATGATTTGTTAAGTGTAAGTGTGCACTTTGGGTTTGTCATCTGTTGCTTTAAATAATCAAGCTCTTTATAGTCAAAATGTTTTTATTCTCCATCCGCTGGAAAATAATTCTGCTGCATTATGTTATTCTCTCATATATATATATATATATATATATATATATATATATATATATATATATATATATATATATATATATATATATATTTTTTCATATTAAAATATTGGTTTTACTTAGGTTTTAGTCATTTCATTTATTTATATAAAAAAATATATTAGTTTATTTTATTATTGTTTTTATTGTATTGTTTTATTACTTTGTTTTCAATTATTTCATTTTATTTTTGAAATATCTTTATTTCATTTATTGCATTTTTATTTTTCATAATTATTCTAAAATATATTATGTATAATTT
>NW_025047846.1:527500-567500 GCF_018831695.1 Puntigrus tetrazona
GTAATGAAAATGTTAATTATTTAAAGAATTAATTTCTTTAGTTTACCATAAATGTTTGCTAATATTCAGCAGTATGCAGAAGTTCATTTTAAATTTAAAGGATGCGTTAAATCCTACTTAATATGAATCTAAATTAAGCTAAATGCACTTAATATGAATCTAACCTATAATGCATTTTAATATATTGTAAATAGCATGCAATTAACTTTACATTATTATGTATATTCAATTATTTTAATTATATTAAGGTATAAATTCAGTTATAATGTAAATTAAATTAAATTATACTATTTTTTAAAATATGAAAATTAGCTTTCGAACCACTTTGAATGCACTCAGATATAGATTCAGTTGGAAAATATCACAGTGAGCTTAAAGCACGCTCACGATAAACTTGATCTTTCATTACAAAGTGCGTACGTTAATGTCACACACATCTCTCTTTTAGTAACTCATAGTGTCAGATTTCTACCATAAAACTGGCTCAACGTTCAGTATTATGGTGTGAATAGGCCTCTTTAAAAACTGCACGAATGCCATTGCTGTGGAATGCCGAATGCATTTTAATCTGGAGAATGCGGACAAGACCGTTGAAGAGATAAAAAAAAGGAGAAAAAAAGAAAAAGTGGTCTATTGCATAAGCAACAGCTTGACCGGCTGCTGTTGTGAAATGCCCGGAGATTTAGGTCAGTACTTCAGAACAAGGTACTTTTGTGGTTTGATTGTTTGTGTCATTCATTCAGATGAGGCTTGAAAGAGAACACGACAAACGAAGAGATAGCTTTCTAAGGATATTTTGACCTTTGGCCCGTATGAGGGCTTGATTTAGTCTCTGGTGGGGAGCTGTCTTTGAGATGTCTGTCTGCTCGACAGAAAACACGGAAATAAAACTTCATTTGTTTCCTGCTGGTTTAACGTCACACTCATAAACCTGTCTTTTCCTCATTCGGAGGTGATAAGTTCACAGAAACTATCCAAAGCTCTGTTAAACCTAAAGCAGGGAAAAAATGTCTACATTCATCCTCTTAAAGTGGGAAAAACCACATGGTTACATTAACCAAAGATAACCATGGTGTTTGTCGTAGAACTGTGGTTGTACAAAAAACGAACAAAAAAAATACATATGTTTACTGCAATGGTTCAACCAAGGATTTGTGTTCGTGTATTCTTTATAATTTTTTGGTTTTGTTTATTATAAATGTACCGGCTGATGATTTAATGAAACAAAAGAAATCAGAAAAAAAGATTTGTCACGATACACGCTCCGAAGCTTTTATCTGAATCAAAACGTTCACGAATCCACTCACAAGTGCTGATCTGAATCAAATGATTCACGATTCGTGATGCCGTCGGAGCGCTTTGAAACCGCTGATTCGTTTAGGGAGACCAGGGTTCAACCGATTCAGAGCTTCGGCCGTCAGAAGATGCGCTTTTTTAAAAGCATCACAAGGGATGTGGAAATTGGAAAGTGAAAGTGAAAGGCTGGAACTGAATAATCATGAGGGGTGGAATCGCTTTGTCTGTTCAGACACATTTACGTGAAACTGTCAGTGCTACTAATACTACTACTTAGCTAAATTAACTGAAACAAGTGATACATGTTTAAACAAACATAGTCAGGCGACTGCTAACTAGTGAAACGCTATTAATATGAAGGGCTGCAGCTCAAAATACATGATTGATAGAAATAATGTGTGTTATGATAGAGTTTACAGATTAATTTACTATATTTAAAAGAGTTCGGGACTTCTTCAGACTCTCTTTCTGACGGCACCCATCCGCTGCAGAGCATCCGTTGCTGAGACGCTGATAGAATGACGCATTTAAAGGAACAATTTCTAAAGTATGATTTTCAGCATGCTCAGCAATCACAAAGTAACCAGCAGGGATGACATCATCATAAAATGTCTTTTTCCTCGCATATATAGCGGTCGTGACACTCGTGCGCGATGACAAATGCTGCGAGATGTTAGTATGTTAAGGTCAAGGGATAGCGGGATATGACCGGCTTGAGCGAAAGGCAAATATCTTTCCACATGTTTGGGGTTATTTTTAGAGCTCGTGAGAGACAAAGATATTTCACATGACGACTTTAATGCCATCGGTTCTTTCGGTCAGGGCTTTATTATCAGTTTTCCCATGAATAAGTTCTGGAAAAAGGAGCGTGCCATCAGCAGTCTAAACAAACATCTTTCCCCTGAAGAATTCACGAGCAGATGTGAAGTGTGCAGGAGTTTCTTTTTGTCAGGAACTGCAAGTCACAAAAGCAACAGCGTAGCACAACAAGATCACTGCTTGCTGGAATCAAAGAGGTTGCGATTAATTTATAATGGCGTTTAAAAGGAAGCCTTATTTTCTGACTCCATTGGGTCTATGGAATATTAATAACACATCATTGATTTTTGTGTATTAATATTTTATATTTATGAGCAGACTTCTGAGCAAGCAATCGAAGATCAAGGAAAAATGAACAAAAAACTTGGTTATTTGTCTCTGTTTACACTTTTCTCCAAGTCTCTGTCCCGTTATGCTTCGTGTAAATAATAATGTAAATCTAGAAAGTACATTTCCTGAAGAAAATGTGAGTGGTGCTTGCCGTGGCAAAACTCGCCACTCGGTTGCTAGTTACTAGTTACCATTGAGTTTTATAAAGTTCTAAGCACTTAGCTAATCGCTATTAGCATGTAGCACTGCTAGCATGAGTAACATGAAGTCCAGTTTGCCAATATGAGCCAGAAGAACCAATTCCCATGTCTATACGATGCGGAGATAAAGGTGTTGCTAAACGGTTGCTAGGGTAAATTGGTTGGTTGCTAAGAAGTAGCTTGATGATACACTTGTCAGTATGAATGATGTAAACCAACCCGTATGTCTCTATGACTTTCCGATTTAAGGATATGCCTGTTTGAGTTGGGGTTGCTAGGGTGTTTGATAATGGTTGCTAAGACGTGGATAGGAGATATCTATGGTGACTCAGGATTGGCTGTTTGCTGCCCCGAGTCAAACGAACCCACCCCCATTTCTCCGTGACGTTCTGTTTTGAAGACATGTACATTTGGATTTTGGTTGCTAAGGTCATTGATAATGGTTGCTAGGGCGTGGCTATAAACAGGTGAAGTAGTTCATGATTGGCTGTGTGCTGCCCCGAGTCAAACAAACTATCGGAACCAAATTCGGAAACAGGGAAGCAGCCATTTGTAGATAACATAATAAATTAAAATTAAAACAAAGCAACAAATGTTGATTTTAAACAGCCTAAGACAATCTAAAAACTAAAAAGGTAACACTTTATTTTAAGGTCTTTGTTAAACAGGTTACATTACTATTATGATAACAATAACTCTAACCCTAACCCACATAGTACATGTATAGTAGTTAATTAATATATACTTAAAATAAGAGGGGCGCATGCTACATTTGTTCATGTTAGTGCATGAATTTCTCATCTGGGTTTTGTTCACTTATTCTTGGATTCAGATGTGACATGTAATGATATTTCTGGACGTCTGACGTTAGCTGTAGTTCTTCTGGCTGACTGCAGCCCGTGAAACTTCCTTTCTTGGCAGTCATTATAGAAACCTGAGTGTTTGTATCTCGATGAGCACATGCTGTTCTTCCTGTATTTCAGAGCGAATGTTATCTGCATTTTTATCTATACTGATTCAGCAAAGATGCATTAATAGACCAAAAGTTGCAGTGAAGACGTTTATAATGCTACAGAAAAAAAATACTCTTTTTTGAATTTTCCATTAATCCAAAAATACTGAAAAATAAAATGCACAGCAGTTGCCACAAAAATATTGTTTGAAATATTAATAATAATCAGAAATGTTCTGTTAGAGTTGGACGAGACGATTTTACAATTTAAAATAACTATGACTATATAATCAGAAATGTTTGTTGAGCAGCAAATCAGCACACTAGAATGATTTCTGAAGGATCACGTGACAATGAAGACTCTTTCACCTAGATATCACTACAGAGACTGTGTTTGTTCCCCAAACAAGAAAATACAGAAAACGTCAAACCAAATTAAGAGCAACAATTTAACCGATGTTCAGCAAATAAAAATTCTTCATAAAACAGAGAAGCAAATGCTAAAACATGGTTTGCTGAATATCAGGAAAGTACCTTTTTATGAATGATTTGATCAATGATCATAACATAGATTTGTCTGACGGAAACCTGGCTAAAACCAGACGAATACATTACTTTAAATAAGTCTACCCCCTAAAACTACTGTTATAAAAATGAGTCACATACAAAAGGTAAAGGGGGAGGTATTGCTATAGTTTATAGCAAGTACTTCTCAGAGGGCAGGCTTTAAGTGTAATGGTGCTGCATATAATACGAAATCCCCTGTGATGTGTGTACTGGCTACTGTATACAAGTATGGTAGAACCATCACTTCCACCACAAAAAGAGTGCTTTGTAAGAAATCTTCCTGATTTATCTCAATTCCACTTAAGAAAGATGAAGTCATGGTATAATGAGCGCATTTGCACCATAAAGAGAGCAGCACAGAAAATGGAGCGCAGCTGGAGAAAAACAAAACTAGAGGTATTTCATATAGCATGGCAGGAAAGTACCCTATCGTACAGAAAAGCATTAAAAATTGCTAGATCTTATTATTTGTCATGTCTTTTAGAAGAAAACGAAATTAACTCCCGGTATTTATTCAATACAGTGACTAAATTAACAAAAAAGAAAGAATACAGCAGTAATGATGTCATGAACTACTTTACTTCTAAGATCAATACTATCAGAGATAAAATTGTAACTATGCAGCCGTCAGCTACAGTTTCACATCAGATATTGACCTATAGATCCCTTGAGGACCTAAACTCTGGAACAATCTCCCTAACTCTGTTCGGGAGGCAGACACACTCTGTCAGTTTAAATATAGATTAAAGACGTATCTTTTTAACTTAGCCTACACATAACACACCAACACACTTTTATTATTTAAATCCATTAAAGGATTGCTAGACTACATTAATTAGATCCGCTGGAAGCGGGAACACTACTAATAAAACACCACTCATTTACATTGTAAAAAGAATGGCATCTACACTAATATTAGTCTTGTTTGATTTTTATTCTGTTTCTTAGTTCGTATCCGTATCAGATGGTAGATCAGCTCGCAGAGATTGTGTTCATCAGAGACCAGAACACCTAGATGCGCCCTGTGGACAGATCACCAGACATAAGTCAGAATAAGACACCAGAATAAGTCCTTTACACAATCTAATGTAACTGTGTTTAAAAGCGCATCACAGAAATAAATAAAATGTAATAAAATTTTATTCACAATTTTTTTAACTCTAATAATATTAGCCTTAGTTACTGCATTTTTTAATCAAATAAATGCAGTCTTTATAAAAAAGAAAAAACATACAAACCTCAAAATGTTGAATAGTAGTGGATGCGATCATCTATGAACATATATGATTAATACATGAATAAAAATCAAGTTCTGATAGACTTTGTGTATTTTCTAGAAAAGCGTGGACAGTCAATGAGTTACACTAACTATATTACAAGGCAAAAAAAAGATTATTAATAAACATAGCTATCTGTGGAACTTTAGTATATTTCATCATATTTAATTGCTAAAGCAATAGAATTTTACTTGAAATGTCAAATTTACTGTCGCTTAGTGAAATGCAGTCATCTCTAAAATGTCAGCATGCGGATTTCACTAAGGTTTCACACAAACTGGTTAACCCAAACAGCAGAAAGATGCACGGTTTGAAAGTGACTGTGCTTCTTGACAAGAGACAATGGACCTTTCAGGCAGAGAAACCGTGCTGAAATGTTGCTAATGTGAGCGTACCTTTAGTCAGCGATGATCTCAGCATAGATATCAGTATTATCTGAGCTCTTACAGCAGCAGCCGTCATAACACTGGCAGATGGCAGCTCAGCACCCGCGGGCCAAAACCGCTCACAATCACTGCTCAGTGTGCCTGACGACACACACACACACACACACACACACACACACTCACTCAGCTCAGCGTGCCTGGCATTAGCTTTCCTCTGCTGACACATTTGTTCAAAAACCACACACACACACATTTTATGAAAACCAGCGAGCTGACTTGCTGACTTTTCGGCCTACATAGGGAACTACCTTCAGAGGGAGCGTCCTAACAGAAGGAGAATATCATAAAAATGACATGTTGGGAACACGCTTATGATGGCCGAAATGTTCCCTAGGTAGAAAGCTCGCTGGGTTTTGGAACAGATCCTTTGACCCCTCTCTTTCAGGGCGAGTACATGCAATTTACTGAATACAATAACGGTGACTGTTGTGTGTCTTTGGCACATACAAACACACTCAAACGCCAACACGCACGCATTTCTTTCAGTTAGCTCTATTATGGACCGTCTGCTGGTGTGAAAGAACAGATTCATTCTTTGCCAAGCAAAGATGTTCATATCTAAATCAGCTTCAGAATCAATGAGAGAGAGCTCTCACCGTTTGCCTCTAGAACGTTTTTTATAGACTTGCTGACAATTAAATGCATATACAAATTTCTATACGTCTGGCACAAAATGCATAGAATTATTTTCATTGAAAGGTGGATTGGCACGCTTTAAATCTGCAGCACCGCTAACAGTAGAGAAGAAACGTCATGACAACAGCAGGGATCTACGGGAGGTCAGAGGTCGTCTATTTGAACTGGTTTCCTCTCAGGTGTGGCTATTGTTACCAGCAGTGTGAAAACACTGCAATATTTAACCCTGCCCTGGCGTTGAACGTGAACAAACATATAGAAATAATGGTGGATGACTATCAGTCCATGATGATCACTTTAAAAACAAAAGGGAAAAGATAAAAAACTACATTCAGTTAAAATATTATTATTATTATTATTATTATTATTATTATTATAGTGGTTATTATACCTCTGGAATAGTTATCTGACAAGAGAAAAAAAGTCAAAACGTGTACCACTTATAACTACCTAGAGTATAGCCAAAACCACATAGTTACACCCTAGCAACCCAGAAAGCTATAGTAACACTTAAATGCCCTAGCGATCATCTTCTGTACAATAACCCAGTAACTGCACATCAACACCCTAGAGACCATCTAGAAAAACCTTACAATGTCTTCAGTCATAGACATAACCTGGAAAATCCCCAAACCCACATAGTAACACCCTAGCAACCACCCAGAGAAATGTAGCCATGGCTAAAAACGCCCTAGCGACAATATGAATTACCCAACAACCAACAAGAAAACCGTATCAATGGCCGGAAACATCTAGAAATCTACTTAGAATACCCAAGCAACCACATAGCAACACCCTGGCAACCACCTAGAATACCCTAAAAACTGCATAGCAACACCTTAGAAACTCTAGAGATGCCTCAGCAAACATCTTAACCTCTTAGAATTGCACCAAAAATACAGATATTTTTTTTTTGGTAGTTTTTTCATTCATTAGCATCTAGAGAAAATGTAGTTTGTTGTTGATGATAATGATGATAAAGATAAAGATGAAATGTCTAATAACGCAGCACCAAAGAGGAATGCAAACTGTTTATATGAGCATGGTGGATTAAAATGTAAGCTTAGCCAGTTTGGGACATATTTCTGCAGTTCGGTGGCACTGCAGCTTTAATAGTGTTTACAACCTCATAAATGCATGAAAACAATACATGCTCTCATGATGTGCCCACGATCACACAACACTCCCAGTGTCCTGCATTATCAGATCAGAGCAGCTGGACTTCACGTGCATTCCTTCACTTCTTTGTGTATAGTGTGAAATGTTTTTTTTTTCACCCCATTGGCCAAAACGCGTATGATTTTCACATTTTAATCAACTTCGGTGTAAGACTGATTCGCAAAGCAATACATATTTGAAACAATGCAAACCAGCTTTAAGACTTTCTCAACTAAAACCTTTTTAAAAGTGAAAACGTGATATCACCTACTCATATAAGCCAATGAATGAAAATAAAGTTTACATCTTTTTTCACAGTTTGGAGTATGAACTTGCAATAGCAAAAAATAAAGTCAGAATTGAGATATAAACTTGCAACTGACCTTTTCTTGCAACTCTTGCGAGTTTTTACCTGGTGATGCAAACTTTCAATTGCCAATATTAGTCAGATTTTGAAATTTAAGTTTATATCTTTTAATACTATAATTTTTTTTACAATCGCAGGTTTTTGTATTATGCAATTTTGACTTTTTCCTCACAATTCATATATTTTTATTAAAAACAATTTTCACGATGCAAGCATGCGATTGCAATATATTAAGTCATAGTTTGTGGCATTTGTGTCACAAATCTGGCTTTTTTTCCCCACAGTACCAAATTTTTCTCACAATTGCAAGCTTATATATCAATTATTTTTTTCCACAATTCCGATCTTTTTAAATATAGAGTTTATATAATGTCTTTTTTCACCTCAATTCAGAATTTTTCTCACAATTGCAAGTTTATATCTTGCAGCTCGTCTTTTTTGACTATTTCAGGGGAGGTGGATTTCTACTTCTTACAATTTTGAGGAAAAAACGTCAGGATTGTGAGGTAAGTCAACATACTTTTCTGTTTTTTGATTCAGTGGCAGTAAGGGGCTTCCGTAGTTCCCTATATGCCATCTAAAAATACTTTTAGTGCAGTGAAAAAGCTGCAGATGTCCGATAGCCACGTCACAATGAAACCGCTGACAGAAAAGGCCTGAAACATTGCACAAGCCACAGCAAACCATCACCGGTCATGCTTCAGACCCGTATGTTTCTCCCAGTCAGGTAGTCAGGTTATCACTTATCATTATCAATAGCAATTCGGCTACAGAATACTAAAAAAGAAAAGAGGAATTTGTTTATGCGTTATGAAGCACATAAAGTCTTGGTGATATCACAAACGCTCGGAAAAGGGCAAGTACAAGAGTTATAATCAGTGTCTGCTATCATAAACACAAGCTAAAAATAAACCAGAAACATTTAGAACTAAGTCCCCCAGACGGAAAATCCAACAAGATAGTCATATCACTTTTTTTTTAAGCCGTGCAAAATGTAAAACAAACTCAATAGGCATTAGCTAGATGCAGATATGTTTTACCGATGGAGGTAAAAGTGTCCAAAGGCGAACTGAAGGAACGGTAGATGCGGTAATTCTGGATCTGGCA
Source organism: Puntigrus tetrazona (assembly GCF_018831695.1). Taxonomy (NCBI): domain Eukaryota; kingdom Metazoa; phylum Chordata; class Actinopteri; order Cypriniformes; family Cyprinidae; genus Puntigrus; species Puntigrus tetrazona. The sequence continues at coordinate 536,656 of NW_025047846.1, forward strand.
GATTAAAACACCATTAACAGCTCCAGATTAGTGCTTATCCACTTTAAACGAGGGCTTAATGAAGCTAATGCTGCTCGGGGCAGACCTGCACCAATATTTAACATTTGCTCCCAACTTTACGCTCAGTTTGAGTCGGGTTTTATGAGCAAGCTTAAAGATACAGCATCCCATACAACCACGCGACGTAAAAAGACAGAATCTCTTAAATCTGCAAAAAAAGTCACATTTCATACCCAATCCAGAGAAAAGTAGGGTTATATACGGATAAAATACTCTTAAAAGTACATTTAGCAAAAGGGAAAAAATGCTATTTTGAAGACTGACAGAATTTGGCAGCATTATGACATTTATTTATAAAATCAAGGCAGAAAAACGAAACTGTAAGAGTCAAAAACATCAAACCAGACTCACTGTAATGCAATGATTCTACGCAGTTTAAAAATATAGATTTTGTAATTACACATCAGTACAAACTAACGCTATCAATTATGTATTTAAACGATGCATTAAAAACTAATTCTTATTTTTGTTGTCATGAATGTTAGCGGTAATAAGATGTTTTTTAAAACGACTGCTATTTATTTTTAAATGACTGACAAGAAACGCCAAGAAACATTCTAGAAACCACCTAAATACACCCTTAGCAACCATATAGCAACACCCTAGCAACCACTCGGGAAACCCTAGCAACACGATGCGCTTAATTGCTAATGCAAACATATTATTTTTCTACAGCGTCTAAGTCGGAGTCATTTCTTTCTGGTTTCTGTTTTCGTCAGTTCTGTGAAATTCTTCCCAGAAAAACGCGAATCAGAACGGTCAGTTATTTAACGCTCCAGACCTAATTATTAAGTTCTAGCGGTGGGTTCTGAAAGCTCATATACCGTACGGCTGCTGAAGCGCAAAAAAAGCTCTCCAAACGTAACGAAAGCGTTCGGGGAGGCCGTTATCAGCAGTTCCAGAGTTCAGCAGATATTGCGTCTGTCCTTGACGACTATTGAGCGGCTCCTGGCATGTGCTGAAACAGATTGGCTCCGGGGCCCTTTCACGGGTCAGATGAAGTCACAACACGCCAATGTGGGTCAATAGTGGCCAACATCCACTCAACGGACAAGAGAAGATTTGATCAGAACAACGACCAGACCGCCTTTGTTCGTTATTTAAGCGGAGGAACGCCATCGAGTCTGTTTTACACCTAAAGTTAGAAACGCTGAACCTTATTTGTAGACGACGTTCTGAACTAACCAACGAAACGGCAAGAAATAAAGCTAGAAATGTATTTGTGTGTACGTGAAAGGCCGAGTTCATTTTAAAATGCAACTATTCTTAGTTTATGCATTTTTAACTCACATTTAAGTCAATATAGTTTGTTATTTAAGAGATAAAAGTGGTGTAATTTTACTTAATATTCTACCCATGTTGATAAAGCACCTTATAATTGTACAATCACAAAAATTAAATGCTAAATGTCTAGAAATGAATTTTAAGTAGCTAAGATTTTGCATTTAGGCCCACCTAATTGAATTTTGCAATTTTTTTTGGTCGATATAAAACTAAAAATTCAAATAATAATAAATAATAAAAAAGTGAAATATTCTTAGTTTAATGCACATTATTCTGGTCGTGCTCATAACTTAAACGTCTAACAGGCTTGTATTTATTTTTTTATAGCAAAAAAACCCACGTTTCTTTTTTCGTAAAGCGACGACAAGCCGATACGGCTGAAAGCGAAAAGCACAAAACAAACATTTAAAAAGATGTCCATCTGAATATTACAGATTTTTATTTGCATTACAAAACAAAAAATTGTGCATTCCAAGACGTCAACATACAAAAAAAACAAAAAAAAAACACTGCATGACTTTAAAGCATTTGAGCAAGTCAACCAAGGTCACAAGAGATGTTACAAGAGCGAGTCTCTGTTACGCGTCACTCAAACTCCTAGCCCCGCCCCCTCGCCGCTTCTCAAAGCAGTGGGCTCCGCCTCCTCCTCCTCCTCCTCCTCCATATCAACAAACTTCATGAGAATATCAGTGGTGCGGTTTACAAAAAGAGGAGTACGTGGGCACAAAAACATAGGGCTTGCACGGACGTCTGCATTTTTTTTTTGGTTGTCCAATCACAATGCGACTTAGGTCATATTTTATTCCGTTAAAAGTTAAACAGCGAGAAGACGTGAAAAAGAAGGCAATGTGGAATGTACAGTGCATAGAAGTGCGCCGAGCAGGTTTCATGACGAACCCGCCTGTTTCTCCTGTTCGATGGCTGAAAGACAAGAGCACAGGGTTATTCGTCAGCCTCGGGTTCGAAGCGCAACGCCTCGGAAAAGCGGCGAGAAATCTTACTTTCTTTCGACGGCAAGGGATTTTTCTCCTGAGTTTCTGTTTTCTTCAGCTTGCTCTTGTCGAAGCTGGTCACCTCCTCGAGATTTGGCTTGTCAGACATGTTTGCAGCGGGTCTGAATTTGAACGACAGGAAATGGCATGCTGTTAATGATGACACACACACACACACAAAGAGACAATTGCATGCGGGCACAAGGCCCTGAGACCAATACACTTAATATTCATATCAGTGCATGGATGGAACGGGCTTTTTCCAGTCCTTTGTTTCCCTGATCTGTTGCATTTGGTGTCCTAATGTAAAGAAGACGCACTTAAATGTGCATTCCAGAGAAAAAAAGAAATGCAACAAAAAGAAGAAAGGTGAAGTCTCGCTTTAAGGTTATAATAATGTAATAAGCGGGTAATAAGCGAGTAATAAGCGGGTTCTAAGGAAACGTTGGTGTTGCATCACAGTCTTGAGTATTTGGTATGTAACCACCGCCCTTTCCTGTTCATTCCCTCTCACATTTCACTTCATATCAACCTTTCAATCCGTAAAACACCGTTTTAGCTTTTGCAACGATTTAAGGAGATTTCCAACTCGCGTTTATGCCGTATTTCACATTTTGGCGCATTGAACAAAAACTGATCAGGCTTGTCATTCATGAACAAAGAAACTACAGCGAAGCTTGATTCGCCGTCTCTCGCTGACACGTTAAGGATCCCGTCCACCCTCACGATGCATTTCGGTTTTGCCACATTTCCCGGCGGTGATCGCACGCGATGCATGAGTTTGTTTGCAAATTGCGCGTAAGGGCGAAACCAGCTCATGAAAATGCACCGGCGTTACAGGCTGCGGACCACGGGTTAAGGAACGATGCGTTCGTGCATTCTCAAAGGGGAAAAAAGAGATTGTCGTGCTCACCAGAGTTCGTGGTAGTCGAAGCGCTTTATTCTCCAGCGGATGCAGCAGTGTGAGGAAAAGCGCAGAATCACTGGATTTATAAGCGGGGGTATGCAAATCACGTGACTGACGTCACCGGACCGCTAGACGCATCCTCACTTCGAGGAGTCAGTGCAAATATATATATATATATATATATATATATATATATATATATATATATATATATATATATATATATATATATATAACCACAAACGAGATAAAAAGGATGCAGGTTTTTAATGCACGTATTTAAGAATTGAGAAACGCACGAGGAACTGAAGTGAACGCCCTCTGAGAGGCGCGCTGCTGTTGGGCGACAGCGACATCTGGCGGACATCTGCAATAATGTCTTTAAATAAATACACATTTAATTTATTTTTTTATTTTTTTAAAGACGAATCGCTGAAAATGGCTCTATGTTCATTTTTCCATCGGACAAAATTCAAGTGCAAACGATTATGGCATACTTCTACTTCAATGCACTGATGGGTACAAACGCATGAAACGCGATTTTTAAAAGATCGCAAACATGTTGTCGTTTTTGGGTGTTTACACGGTAAAGTCGGTTCAGCAAGACCCGATACGGGAAAAATGGAGCTGTGAACTGATTGTTTTGTGGACTGCAACGCTAATGCCTCCGGCTAACATTTATAAAGCTAAACACTCTGGTTCTAAATGAATGAATGAATGAAACATATTGTTTTTTTAGGTTAAGCAGGCCCCATGCACTAGACACGTTTAAAAGAAAGCGTATTTTAGCAGGCATGAGAGGAAGGCTGATCTGGACCGTAACAGGAAGTGTGTGCGATCAGTTCCTGTTAGCTGTTAGCAGACTATTTCAAGCAGTTCCTTGTGAAATTAGCTTTGCTTTTTCATCATGCCACGGTGAGAACCGAAAAGGGGTGCTTTCGTTAAATCTTTCTCTGCATCGCTTGTATTGAGCGTGTGTTTGCAAAGAGAAACAACAGAGTTTGGAATGGATTTTAAAATGATTAGTTTTAATATAGTTTGAATTTACATCTTTCAAGATTGTGCGCACGATATTCTACCTCATGTGGGCTTTAAGATACAACAGATGAATTAAAACTGACTAAGTGAAGGATTCATTTTACATAACCTACTAGTACAGCTTCTTTACACTTTCGTTTTCAAAAGCATGCATTTTGCTACAAAGACGACATTTCAAGCCTCTTTTCATCAGTTTTGGAAATAAAATATGAAACAGATGGTGCTTGTCGGAAAGTCTAAATACGACAAACATAAAATAGCTACGTCAATTTTACACTAAAAAACAATGACTAAGATGTAAGTTCATGTTTTTTTTTCTAACACTTTCTAAAGAAAAATAGGAAAACAGGTGCCGCTTGTTGCATTTTGTTTCCACATATTGCATTAAAACCTGCAAGATTTTCTGTCAAAAACCTCTTGAAACATGTTTTTCTCCTCTCAGCATTACTCTTTAGCTCTTAGCATATGACTTGCACTTTGTTATGGATGTTTGCCACTGGTCTATTTCTATAAAATAAAAGTAAGAATTTCATTGAGATTCAATTTGTTGTCCACTCATAAGAATTAAACCTCGGCAATGATTTCTCTGGGTTTAAATTAGTTTCAGTAGCTCAAACCAGTTTCCTGCGTCGTTCCTTCTACTTGGTGGTGAAGTATCTGCTGTAGAGGTCGCTGTAAATGGCCTGGTTGTCCACTCGTATGGCGTTACGCAGCGACTGCCAGAACCAGGCCTCGGCGGAGGGGGATTGGGGCCACTCCAGAATGCTTCGCCCGCAGAGCCGTCTGCGCAGCCGCAAGAAATGGGAGTGCTGCAACACGGGCTCCAGAAGAAGCAGCACGATCACGTCTTCGTTCTCCTCCAGAAGCCTCTGGTGGGCCAGGAAGATGGCCAGCTTGAAGGAGCCGCTGTTCACGTAGCGCTCGGTCAGGACGAAGACGGTTTTACGGCTGTTCTGGATGCTCTGTGTCAGACTGTCCAGAACGGGAGAGCCGGGAATCCAGTCTCGTTCCTCCAGGCAAATGGGCAGGAATCCCTCGCCTTGATCCTCCAGGTGCACTCGCAGGTGATTGAGCACCCAGTCAGACACCTGCAAGAACCACACTCAGTGAATTGAACTGAATCAACACGTAACCGAATCGATAGTGAGCTGAAGCAACACTGAACCAAACCGAATCGACACTGAGCTGAATCAACACTGACCCGAATAGACACTGAGCTGAATCAACACTGACCCGAACCGAATCGACACTGAACTGAATCAACACTGACCCGAACCGAATCGACACTGAACTGAATCAACACTGAACCGAATAGACACTGAGCTGAATCAACACTGACCCGAACCCAATCGACACTGAGCTGAATCAACACTGACCCAAACCGAATCAACACTGAACTGAATCAACACTGACCCGAAGCGAATCAACACTGAGATGAAACACTACTGAACCGGATCAATAATGAGCTGAATCAACACTGAACCGAATCGACACTCACCCGAACCAAATCAACACTGAACTGAATCAACACTGACCCGAGCTGAATCAACCCTGAGCTGAATCACCACTGGACCGGATCAAAAATGAGCTTAATCAGCACTGAACCGAACCGAATCAACACTGAACTGAATCAACACTGACCTGAAGCGAATCAACACTGAGCTGAATCAACACTGACCCGAATAGACACTGAGTTGAATCAACACTGACCCGAACCGAATCAACACTGAACTGAATCAACACTGACCTGAAGCGAATCCACACTGAGCTGAATCAACACTGACCCGAATAGACACTGAGCTGAATCAACACTGACCCGAACCGAATCAACACTGATCTGAATCAACACTGACCTGAAGCAAATCAACATTGAGCTGAATCAACACTGACCCGAATAGACACTGAGCTGAATCAACACTGACCCGAACCGAATCGACACTGAGCTGAATCAACACTGACCCAAACCGAATCGACACTGAACTGAATCAACACTGACCCGAACCGAATCGACACTGAACTGAATCAACACTGAACCGAATAGACACTGAGCTGAATCAACACTGACCCAAACCCAATCGACACTGAGCTGAATCAACACTGATCCAAACCGAATCAACTCTGAACTGAATCAACACTGACCCAAAGCGAATCAACACTGAGATGAATCACCACTGAACCGGATCAATAATGAACTGAATCAACACTGAACCGAACCGAATCAACACTCACCCGAACCAAATCAACACTGAGCTGAATCAACACTGAACCGAACCGAATCAACCCTGAGCTGAATCACCACTGGACCGGATCAAAAATGAGCTTAATCAGCACTGAACCGAACCATCTACTTACCAATAAAATAAAGGAAATATCATTTAAACTGATTCACAAATGTTACCCTACTAAGACCTTTCTAAAGAAATATAAATCTGATATTGAAGTGAGCTGCAGTTTTTGTGAGTCATCTAGAGAAGACCTCATTCATTTATTTTGGCTGTGCACCTACACAGAAAAATTTTGGTCAGATTTTTTAGCATTCATCTAATCCTATTTTGCGAGTGACTTTTACTTTTGATTTAAAGATGCTTTCTTTGGAGTGTATGACTATTCAAAAGAAAATACAGGAAAATATTACATAATTAACTTAACATAATTAATGTTTTCTGTTAGCTAAATTTCATATCCATAAACAAAAGTTTACTGGTTCTAAAGCTCTGTTTTCTTTGTTTAAAATTGATTTGGACAAATATATGTAAACTATAAATAACTCTACAAATGTGGAAACTATGAAAACAATATCCCTGTATTCATCCTTTGTGTCTTTTTGGCATGCTTTTCTTGTTAACCCTGGCAAATCTGAATGTATATTTTGTTGTTAGTATTATTATTATTATTTTTGTCTTTATGTATAATTGTATCTATGTTATAATGTTTGTACTGTTCAATAATAATAATAAAAAAAAAAAAAAAAACACTGAACCGAACCGAATCAACACTGAACCGAATCGACACTGAACTGAATCAACGCTGAACCGAATTAACACTAAATTATTGCGTCATTTTATCTTGCGGAGTGTAATATTTACTTTTTTTTCTATATAAACTCGCAATTACAAGCTATGAATTCAGAATTGTGACATATATAAAAGTCACAACTACGCGGGAAAAAGTCAGAATTGTGTGATATAAACTTGCTATGCGAGTTGTAAAGTCAGATTTTATGCAGAAAAAAGACTAAGACAACCTCTGTATTGCAATTTTGTATCTCACAATTCCGACTTTATAACTTGCAATTGAGAAAAAAGTCATAATAACGCTTTTGTTTTGTTTTTTTTCTATACTGAAGTGAATAACACTGAGCTGAATCAAAACAATTCCATGAACAATGTATAAAAAACATTTGCGCATTAACGTTTTGAGAATGAAAGAATGTTTTTTATAACTAAACTATCATGCTACTTGGGTTTACATCCAAATTAAAAATTTATCTTAAGTCCGTCAGTTTTGCCTCTTTGTCGCCATCTCTGGTAAAAATCTGGAATTGTAGTCAAGTGTGGAATTATTTTTGTTGCGTGGGATTGTGCTCCGGAAAATCCTGTATTTAGTAATCACAGATTATAAACCACGTCTTGGAATATATCACCAAATAACAATTTTCTCCATGCTTTATTCTGACCACCTGAAGAAAAAAAGCATTAACATAAATTGAGCTTCTATGGCAGTGGTTCCCAACCTTTTCTTGTTTGAAACCCTTGGAAAGCCTTTCAAAAGTTCCCGGCACCCTTATAAGGAAATAGATATTTAAAATCTCCGTAGCTTTTTTATTATTATTTATTTGTTTCATTTCGAGAGTTTGCATGCAACAACACCTTATACCTAGTCCTAGATGATATGAGAATACTGTTTACACTGATTCTGCCTTAATAAAAAAATTTTGTTGAAATTTTGGCGGCACCCTCAAAAGATCTCACGGCACCCCTTAGTGCCGCGGCACACCGGTTGGGAACCATTGTTCTATGGTGATCGATTAGCTTATATCACATCAATCCCTGCAAATTATTAATATTGTTATACTTTATTTTACATATTAGTATGTAGAATTCAATTTATGCTTCCTTTGAATTTTTTTTTTGTTTATTATAATTCAAATTATTAAATAGCTGCAATGGTTGACACCTTTATTGGGGCAATAAACCCTGCCCAATACTTTATTTTCAGGATTTTTATTTCCTTCATTTGTTTGAAAATAAATGCTTTTGTGATTTGTCAGAAGGTGGATTCGAACCCACGTATAACATTATTATAAACTAACTGTTGTGAATCAGGCTAAAGTGAGGCAGTAGTTTCGAACACTGGCTGGTTATGTACTTGCTCAAACATGTTGATGTTGGATAATTTTTAAATCATAAACGGACTGCAGCTTTACTTAAATTTTGCTGCTTTGCCGTTTATTAATATGCTCTGAAGATAGCTGTATTGTATATATGCAAAATGAAAAAAGGTGACTCCACCTGTGTGTCCTTGGTGTCGTAGGTGATGAAGGCGTCGTAGATGCAGCTGTCAGAGCTCAGTTGCTGATAGCCAGTAAATCTAGCTTTCAAATAGTAGAATAAGTAGGAAACGTCCCAGTAGAAAAGGTGCATTCCGACGGCCACGAAAGTAATGCATATAATACAGAAAGTGGAGAAGAAGTACGCCAGAAAGGCTAGCTGGTCATTATTGCATTCCGTAATGTCAAAGTGCATCACTGCTGCACCTCTCCTCTCTTCAGGCATAGCGCATGTCACTGCAGTCACCAATCTGGGGATCTTCACCGTAGTGTTGTAAATCCACAGAATGAATTCAAGCAGGTCGCATGTGCAATGGAAAGGGTTGCCGTTAAGCGACAGCGTCTTTAGGTGAATCGAGGTTTCCGATGGAAATGTGGACCGGTTGATGGTTATGAGGCGGTTGTGACTGAGATCAAGCTTCTTTAGGTTTACTGCTCCCAGGAGAAATCCACTGGAAAGCTCATATATCTGGTTGTGCCGCAGATCAAGGTACTCCAAGAAGGGAACATCATTTGACAAGTTGCTAGATAGTCTCTCAATGGCATTGTAACTTAAAATGAGCTCTCGGAGATCAGGTAACTGTCTCAACATTTCCCAGCTAACGTTCGACATGTGATTGTGGCTTAATTGCAACCTTTGAATGCTTCTTGGAAGGTTTTTGTAAATCCTAAAAGGGATCTTATCGATGTAGTTATAGGATATGTCCAGATAGGTCAGATTGGTCAAGTCTTTAAATAGCCTATCGTAAGTTCTGTCTTCCAACCTCCACATCTTGCCGAGGCTATTGTGCTGGAATTGCAGCTCTTGAAGAGACTTGCTTGACATGGTTTTGGTGGTTAACGTATAGATGCTATTGTGGCTCATATTTAACACTTTCAAAGAGGGCAAATGTTTGAGAAAGTTCAAATTGTGCGTCACACCTTGCACGGTGAAGTAGTGGGGGTTGTAGCTAAGATCTAGCACCTCAAGACTCTGTAACTCTCGGAAGGCGTAATCGTATGCCAGGTCAATTTTGTTGAAGGACAAGTCCAGATATTTGAGGTCTGGGAGCGTTATGAATTCAGATCCATTCGGAGCTGTGGCAAATCCATTTCCTGAAAGGTTGAGACAAGATATGTTCCCGTATGGCTGAAACTGTTCAGGAGTAATTAAAAACAGGTTGTTTCGGCTGAGATCCAACACGCGGCCGACAGCGTAGCACTCTGGTTTTACGAGCTCTTTTGGAATGTCGAAAGAATATTCTTTAGGATAAGGTTCGGACATTGAAGTAATCTTGGATGAAGATTTTAAACCAACGCCTGTATCTTCACGCAACTCTCCCTTTACAGTCACTGGGTAAAGTCTGTTTTCTGAAAGATAGATTAGTTTCACATGTTGAAATTTTTCAAAAATGTCCGCCTTTGCTCGGACAATGAAGTTAATTCCCACATCCAATACTGACAGATTTTGCAAACCAAAGAGGGAGCTGAAGGTTTCTTTGTGGATTTCTTTGAAAACCAAACCTTGAAGGTGCAGGGTCTTCAGCGAGGTTAAGTTCGCAAAGCTGGGCGATATCGTAACAGTGGTGGGGTAAGTCTTCAGAGCGTAGTTAAACGAGAGGTCGAGTTTCGTCAGCAGTGGCAGATTATTCAAGAAAATGTTACTTTGAATGGCTTCGAACAAAAAATTAAATGACAGGTAGAGCTCCTCGAGATTTGAGATGTTCGCGAACCAAGTAGGATCGATCTTTTCCATTGAATTCCCAGCGAGGTGCAGAAGCCGTAGCTTTCCGAGGCCGGCGAAGGCTCGTGGATGAATTTCAATGGAAACATTTTTACACGGAATGCATGGATATGGAGCATTATGACATCGCGGACAGTTCCCTTGGATCTTTAGACTTATGAGATTCTCAAGTCCTTGGAAATCATGCTCTGTAATGTACGATATTCTGTTTGAAGCAAGCTCAAGCGTCATTAATGACGAAGGCAATCCTTTGGGGACTTGAGTTAAGTTATTGTAGGACAAAGTAAGGTGTTTCAAGTTAGTCAGGGCAGAAAAACTTCCGTCTTCAATATGATAATAACTCAAGCAAGGATTCCAGTAGTAGCAGTTTCTCGAAAGGTAGATGAGGGACAGATTTTGCACATGCCTGAAGGATGTTGAGTTTAACCAAGTGATCTTGTTCTCAACCAGCCTTAGCTCTTGCAGATTCTTTGGTATATCATTCGGGACATGATTTAGCCCGATCCCGTTGAGCTCCAGCGTACGTAGCTTGGTCATATTCGAAAATACCCCAGCTCCAACAAGAACCTTTTGATTATTATTCAACCAATTCAGATTTAGATTGGTCAGATTCGCCAGGTCTTGGAAGTTTTGTGCTGTTATGTTCTTGATCTTATTCTCAGACAGATCAAGGTAGGTTGTATTCGGTAAGAGCTTTGGCACCACTTTAAGCCCACGTCCATGGCAGTAAACCACAACTGTCATTGCAGTTACGTTGTTATGTATATCACAGGGTTGAGTCTTTAGACTTGTCGTGTCCATTTCACAAATCATTAGTGCGATCTTCATCATCATAATGAGCCAGATGTCTAATTTTATTACCTGTGGGATATGAAACACAGAGCTGTTTACCGGCACTGAGCAATACAATTTGTTACAAAAACTATTTTAGCACAATGCCTTTTTTATGTGCATGATGTGCAATTGTCTTTGCAACCATTATAAGCAAGTGCAAAGAGAAGAGAAGAGAAATGCTTTCATTTTAACACTTATGGTATGAAACACAACTGTGAAATGGCACTGAGCAATACAACCAATTGTGACAAAAGCGTTTTTAGCTTGTTTAAACAATGCATGGGTCTAAAAGTAAACGCATCTAAGTTTATCACCACTGGTTAAGTGAAATTTTGTAATTATTATAGCAATTTAATAAAACATTTTGCTGAATTATACCAATGCATTTTTATGTGCACGACATGTATTTGTCTTCATAACCATGATCAGCATATGTAGAAGACTATAAAAGCCATAAACGTGCATCCAAGTTCATCTCTTTAAAAATCAATTATACATCATACATAACAATGAATATCCATAGGAGACTTAATGAGGTGTACTTCCTTACCATGGTAGCAATGTCTATCTAATGTCCCAGTGCAAGCTATACAATGCGTAGAGCCAAAATAAGCGTCTGGTGAAACGCACACAGTTGCATTTAGGAAACAGGAAGTTTTGGTTTTACAGCTACAAGAAACAAGATTATTTTAACACTAACAGCTCTAAATGCTGCTTTTGATCAGCACCTGGTAGTCCACTGACTAAATGGTTCAGTTTCTGTTTAATGCTGTTTGTTTGATTTTTTTATTTTTTTCAGTGTGGATCTGTACAGCCACAAAGATGAAAGTGGTTTCATCAGTTGCCAGAATATGTGAGGAAGTTCTGCCTACGTTGTTCCTTCTTCTCAGGGACACAACAGCACAGATCACATGCACATTTACAAACGTTACAGGGGCTCAGAAATCAGAGTCACCGTTTAAAAAAACCCCACTGACATTGTGGTCACTGAAAGCTGTTTGCTCGGGCATTATTCTTAGCGGTTCCGCTTGGTGACACTACTATCACAAAAATAAACACTTCGTCTTTACAACTTGAAATTTAATAAGCAGCATTTTTCTAAAGTTATTGTTTTGGCCAGAACAACAAATTGCCTGTTTGCATATTCCATTTGAAATGGCATAACAGTGATTTCCTACTAAATAAGATTATGATGAATATGCATGATGCATTAACAAAGTATTCATAATGTACATTGTAATGAATTAATCTTGTCATTAAGTGTTTTAACCGAAGTTCAAATGAATTTTGAAATTTGAAATTTGTCATATGATTTAATGCATTATACTTTCTGAAGGTGCGACAATGAATAAGTATTCATGAGATCATTCAGTGGATTATTTAATTATCATATTTTCTGTTTTTGTGAAATTATAAACATGTTAAATCGTTATTTTACCCATGGATCAAAGCTACTTATGTATATCGTTAAATATATCTAAGAATATACAGTTTTTGTTCAGTTACCTCATTTTTAAGGCCATGAGACATTGCTGTGGTTTTCGCTTTTAATCACATTCATACCAGTCCCACAGGGACCCTGGGTAACATGTCTTTGGAGACCAGGGGGAAAGCAGATGCCTCGCAATGTTTCATTTCTGAATAAACTGAAATATACTTAATATTGCACGTTGATTTGTTAGAATGAGATTCGAAAATCCTTTGTTCCAGAAAAACAGATTAATAAAAACATTGTAATTTAAGACTACAATAATTTGACTTCGACATTTAAAGCCAGCATTACAAATACAAAAAGCCTGATTGGTGAAATGAGCATAAGGATTTAGAGTAAGCATAAAATAACTCAAATTAGCATAAAACTGGTACTACACACTACTGAATAACAACAATAACAACAACAAAAAAAAAAAAAAAACGAAACCAGAAATAATGAAAAACCGTATAGACGGTTAAAAAATACAAAAGCAGCCAATAAAATTAATAAAACTTTGAAAAAGACAATAATAAATGCTAATTCAAAGTATTAATAAACTATAATGGTATTTTAATGAGAATAAAATAACACTAACATGAGTATGTATTATTATTATTATTATAATAACAATACATACAAATATTATCATCAAATATGCATACATATAAGAGGCAAAATGCTTTTTAATTGAAGCACAATCAAGTCAACTTTACAAATATATGTCATCTACCAAGTAACGAAACCATATGTGTTTAAACTGCATTGTAAGGTTTATTTTTAGTTATATGGACAATAAAACAAAGTCTACCAGGATTAAACTAAAGAAGGTTTTAAGGAATGCAGAAATATATGCAGAAATAAATCTTTAAGGTTTCAGATGCATCAGCGAGTCCATGGAGTGTGTCCCAATCACAGAGTTTCCTGGAAGAGTTTATTGTATTGCTGATTCTCAGTTGCCATGACACTTCTGAGACTGAACCAGAAGTACCTCTGTGCTTGAGGGTTCCTCGGCCACTCGAGAACTGATTTTTTATACAGCCTCTTTCTCAGTCTGAGGTACTTGGAATGACAAGGCATTTTCTCCAGGAATATCAGTACGATAACATCATTTCTTTCATCCATGAGTCGCTGGTGGGCTAAATAAAATGCTGTCCTGAAGCTGCCGCTCTTGATATATCGACAGGTCAGAATGAAAACAGTGCGTTTACTTAACTGTATGCTTTGGGAAAGGTTTTCAATGAGGGGACATCCAGGAACCCAATCCCGCTCTTCCAAACAGAGTTGCATCTTTGGGTCACCCTTGTCTTCCAGGTGAACGCGAAGCTCTTGCATGACCCACTCGTGAACGGCTGGATCAGTCGTATCATAAACAACAAAGGCGTCGTAAACAGCGCTGTTGGAGGAAAGTCGACGATATCCCTTGAGTTTGGCCAAGGAGTAATGGTAGATGTACCAAACATCCCAAAGAAAGAGATGACTTGATATAGTGAGCGTGAGAATGCTAAGAATCACAGATGTCATTAAAATGCAAAGGATGATGGATAGGGAGTTGTGTTGGCAGGCTTGGATGTTAAGGAAAATCACACTTTGACCTTTTTGGGCACTTGGTGAAGCGCAGGTGACGTCCATTGCGAGTCGCGGGATGTACACGGACGTCCGGTTGATCCATCTAACAAACCAGGTGGCATTGCAAGAGCAGACAAACTGGTTGTTGTTCAAGTAAAGGGTCTGTAAGTGGTCTATTACGTTTTCTGGGAAACTCGACTCATCGATGAACTGGATGCAATTATAACTGAGATCCAGGACTTTGAGGCTGAATGCATCCTTGAGGAAATTGGGAGTCAGTTTCACAATGTTGTTCTTGTGTAGGACCAGAGTTTGGATTGATTTCGTATAGTTAGACAAGCATGCAGGAACGTCCGTCAGGTAATTCCCACTGAGGTCTAACTTAATTAGTTTTTTAAGGTACACAAGGCCCTCCCAATGAAATGACTTTAACCGGTTGTCAGCAATGTACAGCTCTGTGAGGGTGTCTGGAAGACCTTCAAAAACTTGTAGTGGAATGAAGTTCAGATTGTTGCGAGAGATATCAAGAGACTTCAAGACTAAAAGTTTCTTAAAGTAGTTGGCGTACCTTGTGTCCCCATCTCTCCACAACATATCAAGACGGTTGCCTTTAAACTCCAAATGCTCCAGAGTAAAACTTTCCATTTCTGTGTTAGTAGATGTTGAGATTTGATTATCGTTCATGATTAATTTGATCAGCTTACCCAAGTTCTTTGTAAAATTCAGCATGTGAGTTAAACCCTCAGCCACAAAGTAATGGCTGTTACGGCTGATATCCAGAACCACTAGGCTGCTCAGTTCCTGAAATGCTGAAGAGAACATCAAATCCAGACGATTGTCCGAAAAGTCTAGATATTGTAAATTCTTCAACTTGACGAACTCAGAACCGTTCAAACTCTGGCTCATGGCGTTCCCAGAGAGATTCAAACACTTTAGCTGATCAAGATCCAGAAATCTGGAATGAAGGAAAAAGATGTTGTTCCTGCTAATATCCAGTGTTTTTCCAAAGGAACTACATTCGTTGTTGAAAGGGCTTGTAATCCAGAGCTCCTTGTTCTTGTATTTGCAGCTGCGTGCATATTCATCATAAAGGAAATAGTGCATGTCCTTCACTTCTCCACTGTGGTACTGTGCACCTTGCGACATTGGAGAACTATAATGGTTTTCTCTGTGGTTAGAAGGCAAAGTTCCTCCTTGAGAAGGCATCGAGATTTTGTTGTCGGACAAGTTGATGATTTTGAAGCTTGTCAGGTTCTTCAGGACGCTGAGATGCGCTATCTTTATGAAGTTTGTGCCGAGGTCAATGAGCTCCAGTTTGTTTAACTTAGCCAACGGTCGGATGTCTTCCTGCTTGAGTTCTTGAAACACATACCCTCTAATTCTTAGGACCTTCAAAGATTTAAGATGATGGAATGATTTCGAAAGGTCCAGGGATGTAGGATACACCTGTAGCTCGTAATTGAAAGACAGATCCAACTCTTCCAGATTTGGCAACAACGAAGGAAAGGTGGTGCATGTTATCTCTTTAGCCAAAAAGTTGCTCGAGAGGTCTAGAAGACTAAGTTGAGTCAAGTTTTGAAACCACTCCAAAGAGATGTGTGTTAAAGAATTACTATGAAGGCGAAGAGTCTTTAGGTTCTTCAAGGTCTTGAAGGAGTTCGGGTGTATCTGAAGTGGAGCATTATTTGGGCAAGGAACGCATGGGAAAGGTGCATTATAACAACGTGGACAATTCCCACTCAAGTCCAGTATCTCCAGCTCCGTCAGGTTGTGAAAGTCCATGTCTGTTATTGACTGAATATTGTTGTTGTACAGGTATAGCTCTTTGAGGCTGGATGGTAGTTGGTGAGGAATGTACGACAAGTTGTTAGACTTTAGAGAAAGCAAACTCATCTTGTCAAGCTGCACAAATGCATCCTTTTCAATGTAATACGATGTGTTGCACGGGTTCCGGAAGTAGCAATTCTGCCCAAGATACAGTGTTCGGATATTCGTCAGTTCTGTCAGATTCTCCTTAAGGATCGAGTAAATACTATTGACTTCGAGACTCAGAAGCACTATGTTGTGAGGGAGGCCCTTGGGTATGCTGGACAGCTGATTGCCATCCAAATACAGAGACTTGAGGTTCTTTAGCTTCCAAAAGGTGCCGTTGTCAATCGTCAAGCGCTGGGTGCAGACGCGATCTTTGGGTCCGACCTTGATTGGTACGCAGTTGCAGCGCATGTCGATCTCTGTGATGTTCTGCAGCTTGTGAAACGAATAGTTTGTAATATGGGGTATGTGGTTGATTGTTAGGGTCAGGTTGGTGGTGTTCATTGGGATTCCCAAAGGAATTTCGGTTAGTTCTCGTTCAGTGCAGTCGACGGTGACCTCGCTCCCGTTGCTAGCCAGAGAAACGTCACACTTAAGACTTTTGGGGTACCACTCGGCTGGATTTAGCAAAGAGATGAGACCAGCTAAGATGATGAATGTCTTCCCTGTCATCTGAAAGAGGAAGATAGTGTGTGTTAAAATGTAGAATAATTATAAAACAATAGGCAAATAGCTGTCACTGGGGAAGTACCCTTTCAAAAATATACACATTTGTATCTCATGTGCCCCTAAATTGTGTAGAATTAAATGGTACGTAGCCTATTACAGTTTGAAAAGGTACAACATGAGTGTATGTATTTATTTATGTATATTATAATGTGAGCTGTAGCAATAGATCATGATTATGAAGATATTATGAGCTCAGTCTATGTCTCATTTAAGTGGTTTCAGATATATGGCATCAGCTTGATACATCTTTTTTGCCCAGAGATCTTTACATAACCCTGTTTAGCACATTTTACATGTTTACAGTAACTCCACTACATACAATCCCCAAATCAGTGCACAAAATGTAAAAAAAGACAAAAAACAAAACATTTTGGTTTAGCTGATATACGAAGGTAACATATTTTTAAACATTCAAGAAATAAACTAACATATCATGAAAAAAGTACTTGCAGTAACTACCTCAGAGCGATATGTTTTAAGACATAAATCACAAAATGAGAGAGCTGAATACTGTAAATGCAATAAACATTCAGTTACTCACCTTCTTCAACAAATCTGACGTTCTTTTTTGACTGTCAAATTTGCACTCCCTGTGATTCTTCAAGAACAGGTGTTATTGACAAAAAAAAAAGACAAAAGTGAGAGTGGATATATTTAAATGTAACTTCCCCTAGAACAAAGCTGTTCTGAACCTTTTTTTTTATAATTCTGCAAAATGATTTTATTACCAAAATACTACTTATGGGCATCATTATCTTATGTTATTGATGTATAATAGATGAATTATTATGTTATTAAAACAATATTATCAGTGAAACACAGCCATAAAGAGGAACATCATTACTTTCATCCTTTATCTCAAGGGACAGGTTTCTGTACTAGATATTAAGCAAAACAATGTCAGGGGTTCTGCTATGATTTTCTCATAAATGAAAGCAAAACCAGAAAAAGTGAAGCACTTCAATTCTGAAATGCTAAAAATATATTCTCTGTCCAACACAACAGTTGCTTCTTTAGCACACAAGTAGAGGAAGAACAATTAGAGAAAATAAAGAGGAAGAATGTTTCAAACAATGTAATTCACATGCTATTTATAAAAGAACACTGGAACAAAACGATGACTCATTAAGAAAAGAAAGACAGCATGAGATCAGTTTTCAAGCTGAAATATTTAATGAAGATGATTCAAATAAAATACATTACGATTATTTAAAGTCAACATGAAATCAAAACCGAACTTTCCTGGTCTTGCTGTGATCGATTCTTATGTTCAGGTTATTTTTAATAAATAATAATAATCATTTAAAAGGATTTCAGCAAAATGTGGTAACTTAATCAACCACTCTCTCCAACAGAATGTGGATACAATACTGTCCTACATTTCTCTTGAAGAATTTACACTGGGAAATACATCAGATGACAGTAGTTAAAATGGATTAAGAATGATGCTTCATGTTGACTTTAAGTAAATGTATGCATTAGCCAGTCAAATAAGAACAGCAAATGAAACAGTGCAAGTTGAGAACAGAATTGCAGTTTACAGATCATATAGTGGCTTAAAATTTATCTTATTTTTGAATGTGAAGCTCTTCTGGTGAAGACTAAAATAAACACATGGAACAAAATGGACGCGGCTATCAGGTGATGTGATATATATATATATATTGTCTTTTAAAAATTCTATGTATTGTAGAATACTTCCTTTTCATTTTACATATTACACAAAATATACACAAACACTGTTATCACAGTGAATCGCAATGGCCAGATTATCTCCATCTTCATGACAAACGTACAGTATGCGTGATATCATATGGCTTTACTATGGCTAAATAAAAGCAGTGATTTTCAACATATGGCCATTGATGCAACCAAATAACAGCGTACCGAACGCAAGTTTCATTTTGCTTTGGTCATCAAAATAACTTCCCAAAGCCTCCACGCAAAGTAAATAAAGTGACTTCCCCAATCGCTTCAAATTGTCTTTTTGCTGCTTAACAAAAAAAATCCTCCGAGCATAAAAGCCCCGCACATGCAGTCTTAGAGAATGTGGCTAAAAGAGACATATTAAGTGACCAGTGCAAGAATTTCTCAGAGCAACGCACAGTTCTTATGCCTGGGTTGTGTCGTCTGAAGTAATCAGGAGATGGACTTGTCTTGTTCCGACGCTTTTTGACTTAAACTTGTTTTCTGTGCTGACCTTTGTCAAACCCATTTGTCATTGGCTTCCGTTTCAGATGATTAAAGTCAACAAGAAATCAAAATTGTATCCCATTTACTTTCTTAATGCACATTCGTGTCATTCCAACTCCTTCCCTCCAACCATTCTGGCACAAAATGCCTACTTTTCGCAACGCAGTTCTGGCGGATAAACTTTGTCACATTATTGAAGCCAAATGGGTTGAGTTTCATGTTGACTTTGGAAATGACGGTGTTGTAATCGGCTCTTTCAAGGGTTGATTGGGTGACTACGACCAGTTTCCATAAAAAGTGTCAATGCTCCCTGAGCCAGTAGGTGTCTTATTTAGATTCCTTTTCTGCCTCCCTGAGGCAACCAGAGCGGGGGTCATTTGAGGCCAAGTGCAAGAATAAAGAGGGAAGCATTCAAGACCTCCGATCACCTCTGGTTTGGCACATAGGAAACTGTGCTATGGATGAATATGGACATATCGTGAGAGAAGACGATGATTCTTCCGTTTCATCTCCATCTGCAGCATGCTACACTGGTGGAGGAAAAAGAGAGGGATAAATTAGTCAGCCAGTATTTCGTCTCGTAATTTCATGCTTCTGGATATCTCAAATCCCTCATCCTGATTCGGTATGATAAGGTAATGACAAAAATGAATGACGTCAATGATAAGCCTAGGCAGGATACTTCAGAAAATCAGGAAATTCTAATTAAATCCTTCAACTTACCATCTGCAAAATAGCCTTCCTGATTTGAAGGTGAAGTGGTAAATTTCTGTTCCGTTTATGGTACTTTATAGAATTGCAATCTAAATTTTTTTAAACAGAATTACAGCATGCACTCACTCTAAAACATTAATATTTTAACAAAAATGCTGCAACCTTAAATAAAGTAAAACTGCATTTTAGTAATCATTTTTTTGTAATAATTTTGCCATCATTTACCCATCCTCATTTTTTTTCCATACTGTGGAAAGCTGTTCGGTTACCAACATTCTTAAAAGTATTTTCTTCAACAGCAGATGTGAAAATGAAAATGCATATAAACAGTAATGACCTCTCCTTGGACTCCTTTTTGTTGTTT
Source organism: Puntigrus tetrazona (assembly GCF_018831695.1). Classification (NCBI taxonomy): domain Eukaryota; kingdom Metazoa; phylum Chordata; class Actinopteri; order Cypriniformes; family Cyprinidae; genus Puntigrus; species Puntigrus tetrazona. The sequence continues at coordinate 556,895 of NW_025047846.1, forward strand.
TACTGCACGGAATCGCAAAGTACAAACAGAAAAAGTGAAAATGCATCTTAATCTACAATAATTATCATAAGTATTCATCCCCTTTTATAATTGACACATGCATTCACCCCCTTTTAATATACCATCAGAATGTATGGAGCAAGCTTTTTATTGTACGTCTAGATAAATAGCTTTTGTGTGCTCAAGGACTTTCAGTCGATTGTAGCATAAATGAGTCAGCACTGTGGAAGACCGTGAAGAAAAAGATCCTCCACACAGCTCTATGAAACAGTTACTGAAAAGCACCAGGCAGGGATTTCCGTGTCATTGAGCTTCCCTTGGAGTAACAGTTAAATCAATAATTAAGAAATGGGAAAATATGACACAGCAGTAAATGCACCAAGAGGAGAGCGTCCTTAAATGGTGCGTCATCGTGAAAGGAAGAGGTGAATGAGGGAGGACACCAAGACACCAATGTTACAAACTCCAGTCTGTGCAAATAACGACTGCTGCAACCTCTAAAGAGAAGCTACTGTTAAAAACGTCATGCAATATCTCGGATACAAATATGCCAGAAGACTAATCTGTCAGACTAAACACCATTTCAAATATACACCATCTTCACAGTGAATCATGCTGTAAGGATCTGTTGAAAAATTGAGGCTGGAGGGCCAAATGAATGCAAAAAATATGAGTCAGCAAGACACCTGGAACTCAAGGAGAATCAGACTGCCAACAGGAATAAAAAGATACCTTCAAAACAACTATTATGTCCTGTAGTGGTCAAGAGTTTAGGAGCCAGTTGCACCATCTGGGTGCAAGTTACAACTTACCCTAGTTTCAACTAACTTATTGGACACACTACTAAATGTTTTTCCATTGCATCTTTCAATTTAAGTGAAGCAACTATTCATAAAATATTTACTTGACCTAAAAAATGTCATTTGTGCTTTTTTAGCAGTATGTATTTATGGATTTTTATTTATTTCAAATAGTGTTTTAAATGAGTAATTAAGTATCATTTCAGTATTTTTGCCATCAGTTATGCAGAAGTTCGAAACAAGAATAAACAAACTCACAGCATTACAAAAACTTCTCACTTATATGAAGGCCACTATTGGATCACTGAGACTCATATTACATGACTATGCATTACGTTAAGGAGAGCTAACTAGCAGTTACTAATCCTCTAATGTGGAATATACATTTTAATTTGAAAAAAGAACCTAAAACAGCTTGCGCAACTTGCCCCTAGACATGAACTCCAGAGAATTAACATTGCATGGCCTTTAATAATTCAGCTTAAGCATTTCTTCGAAGATGATTGGCAGGGAAAAATTCTTCATGCAGATTTGAATTGAACTGTGAACTACAGTACAACACAGAATCAAGGTGAAACTAATAAATCCTTTTACTGTGTGGGGGTGAATACATAAGCAAATTATTGTTTAATAATTGTAATGCATGTTTACATAGAAATAGGATTCACTCTGATATGAAAAGATATTGTTTTAGTTAAAGTGCAAATAAATTCCTGATTACATGTAGAAAGGGGTGTGGATTTATATATATATATATTTTTTTTACAAGCACTGTATGATTTGATTAGAGCTTGAAAGACTGGTTTTAAGGTTGTTTCCCCCAACGCTGTGTGGGACAATTAGTTGAATTAACTTAGCTTAAGTTTGAATCAAGACAAGGGCTACAGAAGCTTAGCTTGCTCACTAGCTCCAACTAAATGTTAAATGATTCAGCTGCTGGCCAAGAATGAGTCTCTAACTCCAAGCCATTAGGTTAGTTAAATATCACATTTGACAAGATCAACTTTCAACTTTGCAGTACCTGTGGTTTCTCTGATCTTGGGCAACCTTTGGCATCCCTCTCGGCCTGACTCTTGGCCAGTCTGTCCGTGGTGCTTCCGCAAAAACGTTCCATCTACATTCTGATTTGGATATCCGAGAGCTTTCAGAGAGGACTCTCCATGTACATGGACGCTATCCACCGTGCACAGAGGAGAGTCCATCGGCGTCACGCAGCTACTGCTTCCCGTACTGCAGCCGGCATCGATGGACGAACACTGGGAACTCTGGAGAGAATGAATTCCCTCGCTCTGTAAAGACGACATCCTTTTGGACAAGTGGTACTCGTATAACCGTGTCACTTCTTGTTCGGATGAAGCTGCCTTGCCCTGTTGATGTTCATTCCGAGCTCGTTCAATCATAAATTGTTCTTTGGCGGGGGAACTTGTGTTCAAGTCTATTGAGTCCTTCAAACTGACTTTTTGCGTTACCCTGTCTGCATGCAACGGACCGCTGTCACCAACCACCTCAGAGTAAATGTGCTCTTCAGATTTATTATTCAGAATCATATGCAATCTCTGATTGCCTTCTTGAAACGCATAAGACATCCTTTCCAAGTCAAAGGGTCCTGAACGCTGGGAATCTCGTCCATTGAAATTGTTGTACATCCCAACAAGATCCTCTGATTCTGTGATGTTCATCTGACGGGCTTCCGCTTGGGCGCTCAATTTCATTGCGCCATCTTGCTCCTCGATCTTCCCCTGTGGCATTCCCATCATCACGTCTCTGTGCATTTTGTTGAAGTAGTCCGTCAATGATTTGGTTTCCATTGTTTCTGGCTCCATCTCGAAGTGGTCCGAACAGAGATTGGCAACCGCGGCGGACTGGGAGTCATCTAGAGACGCCCGGACCTCACACGGCACCAATCGAAACTCAGTCTCCTCTTCTGCAAGAGTTTGGTACCCTTCAGCCGTGGCTACTAACATTTTCAGAGAGTTTTCGGAGAGTTTCTGAGCTGCGGCCAGCTCGGAGCTCTCCGTCATTTCGGACGAATTTGTCTCATTCCCAGAATCAGAAGAGGACTCGGGGCTAAAGGACCGAGATATTTCTACACCTGTGTGTCACAAAGAGACAAACATTTTAGCCATCACACCATACGCACGTATACTTTAAAATAGTTTATTTGTACAAAACGTTGAAGGCTATGAAATGCAACAAATAAGAACATAAATAATGAAATACATGAACAAAAATGAACCACAAATCATAATGAGATCACAATTACATCTCTAATAAAACAAATGCACACAATACATGGGGTTTGCATTGAAGACAATGGAATACGGAGAAACAAAATTAAAATAAAGGAATGGCTGGAAGGTCAACGTCAATGAATAAACGTTACAATAGTGTAAGAACCTGAACTATTGTCCGATTGTGGATGAGACTGTTCCTCAGAGGCTGCCAAGGCCTCCAATGCTTGTAGTGTGGAGACAACAGCGTCATTGAAGACTTCCTCGGTCCCACTGGCCATTTGCATCGGAACCGAATCAATCAGTGACACAGGGATGTCGTTTTTTAAGCCCTTTCGCTCTTGGTGGTCGTCCTCATCTGAACTATCCCTGAACCCTGGCGGCGGAGCGGCTATCGCCAAGTTTAGAGATTGCAACAGGTCATCGCTGTCCTCCTCGTCATCGCCCTCTGGTGGCGGTGGAAGAGAAGTGAGGTCAATAATGTCGTCACTAGATTCGGAGAGTGACAGGAGAGAGTTCGCCTTGTCCTTCATCTCTCCCATCATCATCATTATGTCCTCCTCGCAACTAATGTCATCATCGTCCTCTGCATCATCCGTAGTCTCGGCGTAGCAGATATCATGCAGCAAAGGCTCCTCGATACCTTCCGTCGTACCAAAGATCTTGGCGTCGCCGTAGACCATGTGGGAACCGTACTGGAAGCCGTCGACCTCCAGAGATGCTTCCAGTGGCTTGTAGTCCTTCTGCTGTGCGTACATGTACCGGTGCTCCTCCAGCACTTCTGGGATGTCCTCCATCAGTCTCTGGTATCCCAAGTTCTGTGGGTTCACGGAGTCCAGCGGAGGATCGCCAAATATAAAGGACACCTTGGCGCTTCTGGGCGACTCTTGTGGTTTGCCTTTTGGGATGCTGAAGTAGGGCTGAGGATGCATGTGGCTTGCTCTGCTCGCCCGCTCAGCTTTCTCCTCCCCGTGCATGCGATGCTGCATCTGGTGCATTTCAGAGACAGTGGGGGAAATGTCGAAGTCTCTTCGCCCACAGATGGCGTATTCAGGGTGGGGCTCGTCACACGCACTGCAGGAGCCATAATTCCAGTCGATTGCTTGGTAGTTGTGCTTGACCCTCGAGTCTTGTCCTTTGACATAAACCAAAAGGACATATTATTAAAGCATCAAATTCACATCAAAACAATGAATAAATAAAGGGGTTTCTTAAACCTTTTGGTTCGAATGACCCCCTGCCCAGTGTAATATTCGGCCAAAAACCTGAAGTCTTGATAAAGTGTTGATTTTATATAAAGTATATTAAATTAATTTTAATCGGAGTTGACTGCGTCTTCAACAAAAACAATAGTTATTAAAGTGACGTTAATTTTTTTTTTTTTAAATACAAAAATGTGTTCAGATTTTTTTACATTGTTTAGAGTTTATTATTTTTATTATTTGTTCATTTTAATATTTAAAAATGCCTTATTAAAACCAAAGGTCTCTGTTAATATTAATAGTGACTAACATAACCCAGTAATGCTACTTTAAGTGGAGAACCACTGTCTTTAATAAATAAGCTGACAAATGAAGAGTTATATTGTTTACATGTGCGTGCCTTTACCTGCAGTGTTACTGTTGTTCGCCATGTTGAAGATGGACCTTCGTGAATCGACCAGCAGCCTGTAATAACCAGCAGTCAAACACGCCAGGTTCATAGCGTCACTGGATTCCATTATAAGTGTGATGGGCTACGAAAAGAAAGATTTTGCAGAGGAAATGCATAGATAATCAGTAAATACAGCAGGCTGTGCAGTTTAAATGATTTTAGTGAACCTAAAACTCCCTTAGTGGTGGTAAAGTTACAGTAACAAATGATCTTACTGCTCATTCAAAAAAACACTAGCATCTGCAAAACAACATTAAACATTTTCAATAAATAGATGCATTCATTAATATTAAACGTTTTTAATTTGCACTTGCAAAGCAATGTAGCAGACTTAAAGTACTGCATGTATTGACTTGTGTTTGATAAAAAGAAGAATGCATTTGTCAGTAACTGAATTATTAATTCATTATTTCTTTATAAGCACTGGATAAAAGGGATGTTGAACTATGTGATATATACAACCGGTGGAATGCATGTGATAAGTTGTATTTATCAGTAATGTATTATTAATCAAAACAATCTGCTAGGAAATGCAGTTTTTAGTTAACTGTTTACACAGCAGTGTACCAAACCTATTTATATTTTCTATTGTATTCATTGCCTTAATTGTCTGTTTTATCAAATGAAGCATGCAAATATCAGTAACTATCAATTATTATTTCATGTTTCATAATAAGCATTGTATAAAAAGGAAAGTGAATTGTTATGCGTCCTTAATATTGTATTCAATTGAAAAAATGCATATGGTAAGTAGTCGATAAATAGTTTGCATTTATCAATAATTCATATTTTCAATATGCATGTACTGGCTTAACTATCTGATTCATAAAATAGAGGATTCAAATGCCTGTAAATATTATTATTTCATGTTTTCACAACAAGCATTGAATAAAAGGCATGTTGAATTATGTGTCTAATATTGTATACAACTGATATAATGCATGTGGTAAATAGTCGATAAATGCTATTAAATTATCAATGATTTACTAATATGTCACGTAATGCATTTTTATCTCATGTTTGCAAAGCAATATAGTTGTTTCATATTTTCTATTGCATTTATTAGCGGTTTTATATAATAAAAGCACGTAAATGTCTTTGACTATGAATTATAAATTAATATTTTCAGTATATGCATTGAACAAAGGGAGAGTACATATTGAATTAATCATTATTATGCCAAAAATAAGTCAAAGTAATCTGCCATTTAATACTTACTGCACACTATTTTATAAAGTGGCACACGTAATTGGAAATAAGAATCGCTCATTTTGTTATTACGACTGGATGAAAGAAATGCAGACGAAAAAGGATGTCGTCGTCAACGCTGTTACGCAATTCAGCTGCGCTCAAAATGTCTGAACGTGTTCGCACCTTCACGTCCAGCACATGAAGCTCCACCCGCACGTTCCTTTCGTCCTCCGTGTACATTTCGATGCGGTTGACGTGGCTGAAGTCGGCCAGCAGCGCCACCAGGTTGGTTTTGGTGTTGATGACGTGACTGATGCCGTAACGAGGCCCCACCAGCAGAGTCACCTCCGTGTGCTTCTCCCCCTGCTGTCATTCACATTAACACTTCGTTTTTCGTAACAGGAGTATTACGGGCGTACATCAGGAGTATACGTGAAATCTAAAATGCTCAGTGAAAATATTGGTAAAACTTGACAATGAGGTGATTGTTGACATCGGTTTATGAACCACGAACAACGAGCAGCGCATTAACTAATGTTAATAAACTAAATGCATGATTTTAATAAAGCATTAGTGAATGCTGAAATTAATATTAACTCATGCTCATGTCAACCTTATTGTAAAGTGTTACCAAAATATTTGTCCTTGATCTGTAAACTTATTGTAATTTGCACGTTACTGTACTGTTATTTTGCACAATATTGTACACTTAGTCTATACTTCTATATCTAATAGTTTATATTTGTACTTCTGCAGCATAGTGTGTGTTTTATTTGACTGTGGACATCAAAGAAAGCCTTTCTTTATGCACTGAGCACATGACAATAAACACTTTGAATATTGAATCCGCATCTTCTTTAGTTAAACATGGAAAGTGGCATTTTTAACTAAATAAAATAATTAGAAATAAAGTTACTTTTACTGATCAGAAATGACAGCAAAACTAAATTATGCAGAGATCTGTATAACAATCCTATGCAAAATAATGCTGGAAAATAACAATGCAGTGGAATTATGCCCGATGTGTTTATTTTTAACAGTAAAATAATTATAAATCATTAGAAATAGATATGTATTTATAATAATAGCTAAACAATTCAAATCGCAACCTTACATGCAAGAACAGAACGGCGTTGATGATTACTGATTTGTTTGTTCTAATTACCAAAACAAAATATAATATAAAAATAAACATTATATAATAAAATAAATATATGAGATGAAAGTGTGAATACACTATAGCAGTTTGTTCATAATTTTATATTTGACAAAAACCATAATAGAAATTATATTTTCTTTACAAAATGGAACAACACTATAAATAAGTATAATAAAAATACTTAAGTATAATTAAATAAGTATGATAAAAATACTTAAGTATAATTAAGTATAATAAAAATATTTAAGTATAATTAAACAGTATAATAAAAATACTTAAGTATTATTAAATAAGTATAATAAAAATACTTAAGTATAATTAAATAAGTATGATAAAAATACTTAAGTATAATTAAGTATAATAAAAATATTTAAGTATAATTAAACAGTATAATAAAAATACTTAAGTATTATTAAATAAGTATAATTATGTATAATAAAAATAGTTAAGTACAATTAAATAGTATAATAAAAATACGTAAAAATACAAAATATTATAATTTAATTATTATTATAATAAAAATATTACAATTAAATGGTATAATAATAATAATTATTATTATTTATTATTATTATTATTATTATTACTATAATTATTATTATTGTTATTATTATTGTTATTATTATTATTATTATTACTATAATAATAATAATAATAATAATTATATTATTATTATTATTATTATTATTATTACTATAATTATTATTATTGTTATTATTATTATTATTATTATTATTATTACTATAATAATAATAATAATAATAATAATTAATTATATTATTATTATTATTATTATTATAAAAACAGCAAAACTAGTAAAAAAAATCCCATACTTAAAGTGTTATGAAATTGAAATCCCGCAAGGCCTCAGCGGCTGCTGTAATGACTCTGGATGTGTCTGTGCACTTACGACCAGCGTGGACTTGAACACTTGTCCTCCGTACAGCCTGAGGTCACTCAGATATTTCAGGTAGTGGACTTTGGCCTGCAGCGCCGTCAGCTTCAAAACACAGCAGAAAGCGTAAATCACAGGAACAGAGCATCTTTCTTCTTCTTTTTGAATACGTGCAAAAAACAAGTTCAGCTAGGTTCTATAGATGGGTACATTGTGCATTACAATTAAGCAAAGTGCAGTAGTTTTATCTTGATTAGGTGACTAAAAATACAGCTAACTAACACTAAAACACAATACAAAAAAACACGGGATAACAATGATCTTTGCAAATAAACTCTTTAAATATATGGCAAAAAATGTTCAAATAAATCGTTACATTCAACAGCATTAGTCTTTGCTCGCCAAATTTTACCAGCAATGCTATTGTGGAAATCCTAAAGCGCATTATATTATGCATTGAAAAATCTTTATTTTCAAAGGCAGCCGAGACGATCGATTTCAATTGCACTTCTCATATGTGCGTCGAGCTGTGAGAGTTTCTTCACCTTCTTGCCAGGAGGCACCAGGTTCTGGTTGGTTTTCAGGATGTGTGTGAGAGCTTTCTTGATGTTCTTCTCTTTCATGCTGGACAGAACCGCTGGAGGCAGAAACTGAGCCAGACCCCACTCCTTTCTGTAAAGACACGGCGGGAAACAAGAGCTTTCACGCTGAATTCAAACGGCCCTCGCAACGGCCCAGCGACTTTCATCTCGTCTTTTCATTTAAAGGAACCGCCGCCAGAAACTTTTTACTCGCCCTCACGCAGATCAAACCTTTCTTCGGTGAAACACAAATTGAGGAGGTTTAGGAAGAACATTTCAGCTTCTGTTCAGAAAAATTATCAAAGTTGTAAAATGAAAATAATTTTTTTTCAAGAATATACTATTAGATTTTTGTGTGCATGAGAATTTCACATGCAATTCTGTTTTATTGCCTTTTTTATTATTTACTATTATTTATTATTTACTTTACTGACAATTTCTGATTGAAAAACTTTTTTATTCAGTTGTATTTTCATTCAATACATTTTATGTATGCAATAAAGTTTATTTTAATATTTTTCATTTATAATAATTTATTTTTTATTATTTTCTTATAATTTTTTTATTTTCTTAATTTTAATTTCTGTTAAGCTTTTAGCTGTTCTGTTGAGCTTTTGTCATTTTTATTAGTTTTTTTTTTTACGTTCAAATGATTTAGTATTTTTTAAATGATAGCTGTAGTTATTTTAGCAAATAAAAAAAAATGCCACCATTAAAATAAGAAACATTCAACTAGGTGACAAAACAATATTTTTACAATATTTTATTCCTGTTAACATTTATTTAATTTATTTCAAGTACAAAACCTTAACAATAAGGTTCATTAGTACATTAGTAAGCATGAACTAATCTTACTTAAGATAATAAATGATAACTTCAACCTTTACTAATGTATTATATTAAAGACACAAGTTAGTTATTAGTTAATTATTGTTGAATAAACAATAAACTACTGTTTTTTTTATTACCTAACTTTAATTAACACTAAATGCATTCTTCATTGTGTGTTCATGTTAGTTAATACACTGTCTAATGTTAAGAAATGACACTCATTGTAAACCGTTACCAAAATCATTTATAATTTTAGTTTTAGTTACGTTACTATAATAACCCGACTAGTCTACTATGAAGTTTTCTTTTAGGTTTTTTTTGCACGGAACGCACTAAAATGTCATTTTTAACAAAATGTGCTTGACGAGTAAAATACATTTCTGTAAGTGCATACGGACTACTTTCATTTTTGTCCTTTAGAGATTTCGACCGTCACTTTGCAGAAAGAAAAACAGCTTGAAAAAAAGATTTTTTTTTTGTGTTCCCGCAGGTTTGCAACCGCATAAAGACGAGTATAAAACCAATTTTAAGAGTCGCCTGTAATGCTCCGTTCATGGCACAGACACAGCACTCACTCGATGTATTTGAGCGAGACTTTCTGTGTTTGTTTGGTGCTGAGCGTCAGGATGTACATCTGAAGAGCGGCCAGGCGAAGCGCCGTGTCGTATTTGAGCTCCGAGCCGAAGCGCTCCTGCACCACGTCCTTGCAGCTCTGCGTTCAGACGAGAAGAGGACCAGAATGAATACACGGTATTGTGAATGGAGTGAATGGGTGCCGCCGGAATGACAGCCTGATAAAAACATCACAACGATGCACAGCGCTCTGTTAAGACAAAAGATCAAACTAAACCAGCAAGATTTTAACTTTAAACTATTGCTTCCATAATCATCTCGTCCTCCAGTGGAAAAAAAAGAGAGAAAATCTGCACAGATCGAGAGCCGTTCTGTCTTGTAAACGCCACTTGATCCGTGCAGATTTCTCTCCTGATTCAGATCAGAACACTTTTAATAAATAAAACCATCTCAACGATGGATTAGTTTGATCTTTCGTCTTCTCCGTATGTTAACTGATGGACTGTGGATTATTGGGATGTTTTTTTCTGACGGCACCCATTCACATCCACTGATGCAGAGACACATTTCCACAAACCCGATGAAAAAACACAAACGTACACGCTGATTATTTGGCATTAACTTCAACATTTGCTAATGCATTACATTAAAATTAGTTATTAGCTAATGCCCTGTGAGCTAACATGAATAAA
>NW_025047846.1:572500-575000 GCF_018831695.1 Puntigrus tetrazona
CGCACTTCCTCCAAAGAGCTCGACTGCGAGAGGTGACTGAAAGACAGAAGAAGAATCAAATGAATTCAAACCGACCGCTTTAACCCTACAACCCTACATTCTCTTCCACCGCTATCTCGACATATTAATAGTTCGATTACAAAACTTTACAGACATTCGGGGACATGCTTTAAGAGGATTTAGATACTACCTGCACAAACCGGTACCACTTTATTTATTTAAAAGGGGAATGATCTCAATTAATGGCAGTGAAGTAAGGGGTGCCACAGGGATCGGTCTTAGGCCTATTGCTATTTTCAATAAACGAGCTGCCCCTTGGCTATTTTATCAGAAAAATATGGAATTAGTTTGCACTGTTATGCCGCCAAATCTCAGCTATTTATTTCAAAAAGACCTTGCGTCAATCTAGTCTAATTATGGAGGAAGACAATAACTCAGAATTTGCGCAATTTGGTCCAGACACTGAAATATGAACAAAAACTGAATATTTTTATGACATAGCAGTCTCTTGCATGAAATGATATAAATCATAATATAAGTCATCGGTCTATCTCAAAACGTATAATGCAATGCAATCCAATGACGATTTGAGACTTCAAATGTAATAATGGAGAATCAAGTAAGTCTCCAGTAACTGTTCAACAATAGTTATTCTTTCCATTTGACCCAAAGTCGATAATTCAGAGGCCTTACAAACTGACTCATGATCCAGCATGTAAGGTACAGTACACAGAAAGCCCGCAGTTTCCATCGCAGCGCACTTGTTTTCCTCAGGTGTCCAGATTGCACGGTTCTGACCGACCTCTTTCATAACAGCAATACGTGAGACGTGAGGTCCGACACGCTCTATTAAAACACAATAAAAGCCGCGGAGACGATCGGCCTCCGAGGGAACATCTACGCCGCGGCTGTCACGGTTCTCAAAGCTCCCGGGAACCGTAATTTAGTGGGAGGCGAACGGCGACTTTCTAGTACAAAAGGTTGATGGGAGAGAGCGCTACAAGTGAAGAAACTGCTGCAGATGTTGATGACCCAGTTACACACTGTAATCAGTCAGAACCGTCGGCTGGTACGGTTGAGTCACCCCGCGCTTCATCTGAGAAGAGAGGAACTGGATGCAAAGTCACGGACTATACTCCAGAAATGGCGAGATGCTGTCTGGTTGAATCAAAACCGACTGCGACGGTCATAGCCGTGATTGTTCATACATGCACTGGATGCCAAACGGCAAAATAAAAGCTCGGTTTCAACGTGAATGGCAAATGTATCCATTTAAAATCGTACAGCTGTGACAAAAAAAAGTCCTTTTAAAACGTTCAAATTAATATAGTCTCGTTAAAATGTTAAATATTTTAGTGACGTAGTGATGCAATAAATATTTTTTTAATTTAAAGCATATTAGCAATGTTGAAATATAAAGCACGTTATTTTTAAAAACCTTTTACAATACTTTAGCGTTATTGAGATACATTTATTTATTCTAATTAAATAATACAGGTCTAAATCATATCTTAGTCACCGTGAATTGTATTACATGTCTATTTAATGACTATAAAACTAAATATTTTGTAGTCAATAAAATTCAGTGTTTCATGTTTGAAGGATTATTTCAGGAGGACATGTATTTTTCTTGCGTGTCTCACACGTAGCAGAAGTAATCCCAGTTAATTAATTAGTGCGTTTTTTTTGCGTGTTTAAGAATAATAGCAGTAAAGCTTGCCTGGAAAAACGATGTATTGGTTTATGAGACGCATACTTGTGCGATTTCCGAAGTAAAACTCAAAGCATGATTTACACACCCAACGCATGTCTTTACCTCTTCATTTTCTCTCTCTCCGAACAAAAACACAGCCTTCGGCCTTTATGTGGCGCTCGGTGTCCCATTATCCGTATTTTATCACTCAGCGTAAGATTTTATTGTGGATTTAATAGCGTTATGTTTCCCCGTTCCGCTCAGGTAACCAGCAAATGGCCTTTACATCACATCCTCTCGCGTTTCGCTAATCTAATCGCCGCTGGTCTCTCAGCTATTGCTCGCTCTTTGTATCATCTTGCACTTGTCGGTCTGTGAAGCGCGAGCTCCGTGCACGTGTCTCTCTAATTAAAGCCGTGGGCTGGAGGAGGCGGCGTGGAAGGGCCGTCATTCTCGACACATGTTCCTGCGCACCGAGAAGGCCTGCAATTAATCTTTCAAGCCGCGGCGGGGGCACGGGAGGTCATGCGCGCTCCGCGTGAGACGTTACAACAAATCGTTAGTTCACAAACTGGTCTTTGTTTAATAAAGCTAGGATGGTGCAACACTGAAGTCAAGACATGCGTGTATTCGTGAAGAGCGGCGGGGGCGATACGACCAGAACCTTTTGTTTTTACTCAAAAGTCAAGCAAGTCTTTGTAAAATAGCCCCCCCACACACACACACACACACCGACACACAAACACACATGCACATACAGACACACGCACACACATACACATGCGCACACGCACGCACACATACAGA
>NW_025047846.1:580000-587500 GCF_018831695.1 Puntigrus tetrazona
AAAGAAAGGTCATCAGGGGTCAGCTGCATCTCTACACACCTTTCTGAGTGTTTAGTGCTGATGTGTTAAAACGCCGCCCACAAGCCCGTGTGTCTCTTATGTAACCCGTGGCGTGTTTATTTGATGGGGACTGTAGTGATAAATGATAGCAGAAACCCAACGCACAGCCGCTTCGTGTGCATTTTCAAATCGTCTCGGACGGGGTTTGAAAAATGTCCTACTTAAAGACTCCAGAATACGTAAGCGCTCTAATTTCTTTCTATACTCTAATTATAAACGGTCCGCTGCACTAATAGAGAAGGATTGGGAGATTTAGAGAAGGCGCTGATCCAGCTGGCCCAGATCTGATCTCTCTCGTCACGAAACACTACAAACGTCCAGTCCATGAAAGGAGGATTTCTTTTTGTGTCTTTGTTTGCTTTGTACGCGCAAATAGTTAATTGCACATGTGGCCGCTTGGGTTAAGCAATTAAATCATTTCGTGGAGGATTCGGAATTGCAAAAAAAAAAAATAAAATAAAATAAATAATTAAAACTAAAAAAATTGCATTTTCATTTTCGTGTAAAAATGACTCTTTATGCACGACTTGGAACATGTTTTTTTTTTTTTTTTTTTAACATGGCGAGAATAAAGTGCAATGAATACCAGATTTAATGCCAACTGTCTAATATCCGACTAATAAAACTGATTAAAAATTGCATGTCACAAATCTTAGAGCGCAAAACCTTATAAAGCAACGTGGAAAAAAAAGCCTTTATGCAGAAACCAGGAATATTTTAAGATGGCATTGAAAATGTAAATGGCATTGTGTAAAATTTATAATATACTGTATATATATATATATATATATATATATATATATATATATATATATATATGCCTGCGGCGGAGTAATACCTGCGTGAATCGCCATAGACGTAAACTTAGAGAAGTAGTTCCGGTTAGAAAGTCGCAGAAAGGCTATTTGAGATGAAGGCTCGATTATAAATCAGGACTTTTGAGCAGATTAACGTCTTGAAATGTAGAGGTGGTTATGTAGTCGGCAAAATACAAATAGAAATCACACACTTTTTAACCTAAAATCCATGCATCTGAACAATACAACAAAAAATAACAAAAACATTTAAGATTGCACTTAAATGCATAAAAGCATAACATTTTTTTCCAGCTGAAAGTAATCTAAAAAAATCTAATGGCAATTTATCACCAAACAATAACAAAAGAACAATCCATAACTGAAACTGACTAAAACTGAACTGAGATTTGAAGCATTAAAATGCATTTTTATGATCAGCAAAAAAATAGCCAGATATCAGTCTGAGGAGACTAATAAATGAGATTTAATAGAGCATATCACTGCTCGGGTTTGATTCTGACTCTAAAAGCCCCAGGAGCAAACATTTGCCCTGAACAGCAGATTTTTTCATTTTCTTTATTTTGAAGATGTTGCTTCTATTTTAAGACCAAGAGCCGGCGAGCACAGAGGGATTCGACCAATCACAGCCCGGCTGAGAACCAACACAACATCAACACAACATCAACACAACATCAACACAACATCATATCAGCAGTGGAGAACTGGTCCACTGTATTCAGACGGGAACCACCTGAATGGTCAGCGCATCGGAGATACAAACATTTGCAGAATCCCCAACGTGTGATCATCTACGTGTTATCAAAATGCAATCACAACTGTTTATTCCCATTAAAAAATAAATAAATAAATAAATAAATAAATATAAATATAAATAAATAAATAAATATATATATATATATATATATATATATATATATATATATTTATTATTTATTTATTATTTTGTTTTTTTATTAAAAATTAAAATTATTTAGTCATTACGTTATTTTGTATTTAGGTTTTAATGATGAACGGACGGAAAAAAAAAAAATTAAATAAATAAATAAATATATATATATATATATATATATATATATATATATATATATATATATATATATATATATATATATATATTTTTTTATTTATTTTTTTATTAAAAATTAAAATTATTTAGTCATTACGTTATTTTTTATTTAGGTTTTAGTAACGGACACCCACTAAAATAAAATGGTAAAATAAAAAATAAAAAATGTTATCATTGAGATACTGTAAAAAATGAATGCTTATTAATTTGATTATTTTATTTACATTTTTACATAGCCTAATATTTATTTTTATACTGCAGCCCTGAAGAGCATACTTAAACCACGCTTAAAACAATGTCTGAACAAGACTGTGTTAAATAACAACATATCAAAAACTATTTTAGCATCTATACGTTAGTGAAAAATAAATATACTAAAATGTGCTATATATATACACTAAAATATACATATAATGAACCAATATATTATGTAGTTACCCTGCAATTGTACTTTAGTAAACTAAACTGGTATATTTAAAGATGTTAAATTGTTTTTGTGCTAAATGCACTTTAACTGTGTGAAGGTAGTGTTAAAGTCTGACTACTTATATACTTGTGTATAAATGATTGTGCCAAAGCAGAACTATTGTAAATATACTTCAGATACACATTTAAGTATTTTGCATTTAAAGCTGATATTATTTAAAGATTACACAATCAATGTTAAAAGTGAAACTACTAGTTGAGTTCACTTAAACGATGCTTAATGTCTGAACATTGCATTAGAAAACAATTTCCACATTCAGAAATAGATGACAACGTCATATGAAGCGATAGCAAGCGTCGTTTATTTAAAAGGAGGCACGCTTTAAGCGAAACGAAACGAACTGGACGTGATATTTTGAAGTGAGACTTAAGTATCCCAAAACATATTAAATGCTAAACAGCGCTGCATTAGTTATAATGGTAAATAACACCACTAGTCCTCATTTGCACCATGCATTATCTCTCTATCAAGCGTTGTGTCAGATTCAGCCGCGCTAGTGCCCTTAATAGTGCGCCGCCCTAAGCCGTTCACCGGATCCCCCGTTCAACATTTCCTGGAAGCATCACACGCCGCAGTAAGCAAACACAAATCTGGCACGCATCCCATGAATATTTCAAAAACGGTAACTTCTTTTATGTTTTCGGGTCTACATCAAGAGAGGACTTCCATACGGACGTGAAAACATAAATTATTACACACCCGAGTATGAAGCTGCATCTCAGCCAAGGAAGCAGACAGAGCCGACGGGAAGCTCCTGCTCACAATATCCCGCGTCCGATGTGCATATGTGCCCAGCGCTGCGCTCCATTCTTACATAAGTGACCCTCTCGTGTGTGTGACAAACCCCGCCCCCTTTGCCGAGGCGGCTAATTAGAAACACACAAAATGAGCCGCTTTCACAGCATGAGGACCGGAGGAGCGGTTGATGCACACTGATCATACAGTTCACGTGATGCTAAGGATGCTCCGGACGTTTCAGTTAGATAGAAGAATGCTTTCTTTGACTTCCATCCTGGACCTGAACATGAAAGCGTTAACGATAATAAAACGTCCTAGCAAACTATGGGACAACAAAGATGATCATTTGACAACATTTTGTTCATACAGTCATTGGTAGCCATACGGCTTCAAAATACCTTCTTTTATGGTTCAAACGGTTTGAAACGATATGAGAGTGTGCGTTATTGTATTTTATCTTTATAGTTTTGTTTTTTTTTATCTTCTTTAACGCTGCTACTACTATTAATTAACACTTTAAATGAGATACCAATTCTGCCAAATGTCTTTATTCAATCATCCAAACAACTGATTCATTCACAACCGCTCGCTGAATCACTGATTCACATGATTCATTCAAAATGCAGACTCATTCAGATCACTGCGGTGTTACCGTGGCTTTAAAAAGGTAATACGTTCACTGCGAAAATCAAACATAAACGTTAAGATAGCAGAATATCAAACTCATTTACTGCGATGTTTTATAAAAATCACTTGGCTTAAACCGCGTCTTAACGTTAGCTATGATTTCGCTAATCATAAACATCGCTTAAAGCATCTCTATCTGTCCGTGCCCATGTCAGTTAGAGTATTAAACACCTGAAAAGTTCATTTAAGGACATTTAGAGCACATTAAATTAAAGACAGTCGTGCAATTAAATATTGTAATCGACCGACGTCCCTCGTATAAAAGAGTACGAGCGTCAAGATGAAAGCACAATTCATTTAAGCGTCTACTTTTTAAAAGGTTTCAAATCGAGTTTCGGGAGAAAAAAGTCAAAATTTGGCAACAACAATGTCAGCGTAACACAATTTTTATGTAAAAGTTCAAACATCGTATTTATTCTGACTTGTACAAAATAAAAGAACGAATACGAAGAATATCACGTAGCATTGTGAAGTAAGTAAAAACATCCAGGATAGCTTTGATTTAAATAAAAATAAAAATTAGCATGCATCTTTTAATGCATCTTCAGTCTGTTATTGTTGTGAAATTATATATCTATATATAGACTGGGATAGACTTGGTCCTGCGGCGTGACATAGCAAAAATAAAACCAACTTAAGCATCATGAGCCAATGCAGTACTTTTAGAGGCAGATGTAACATATCTATATTCCTACAGACAGGAAAAGCCAAAGCGTGTCCTTGTCTCTCCAAACAAAGCAGCTGTGGGGCGTCACGTCTCTTTTATCTCGCGTTAGTGTAGCGGGGAGAAAAAAGCGGCATTAGTATCTTTTACCGGTTCGTCACTTCAGAAGGCCGGAGCGTGTTTCTGCATGCTAATGCGCCGAGTCTTAAGCAGATCAAAGCCGCCGTGGCTCTGGAAGTCTCTCGGAGTCGCCGTGTGCAGTGCGGCGGGGAGGACGGGATCAGTATTCGGGACGCGGAGCGAGGGGAACGTGACGGGTTACGCCGGGAAGCCTCGGCGGTCAAACATCTGCATCGGGAGCAAGCCTGCATGCAAACACACTCACTTGATGAAGCAGTCCCGGGTCTCTCTAGAGGACGACATCTCCCAGCCATTGGAGGGTCCCTGTGCGGACGGCCAACTCCCGGCGGCCTGCGGCGGACAGCAGGACGACTTGATCCTCTGACTGCGAGACAAACAAGAGGAGGAGAAGCCGTCTTTATACTGCGCTTAGTACACAGACCGAAAGATAAGCAGAAAGAAATAGTTGCAATAGTTGCCATTATTCAATGCTGAAATACGGATGGGGCGAGAATCAATCACTCCGACGTTTTAAAGCAGCTCTGTTAGAGTCTTAAAGGAACGGTTTAATAAATCTTTCATCATCTGCTCATCCTCAAGTAGCTCCACGTCTGTATGAATGTATCTGAAGATATTTGGAAGAAGGTTTGCAACCAGGCTTTTTTGGGGTCACCATTGACTTCCAGAGCACCTTCTCAGTGGTGACCCAACATTTTTCGAAAACATCTTTCTCAGAACTACTCGGGGGGTTAGGAAATGATGGAAATTTTGGGATGAACTATTCCTTTAAAACGGTCCTTGATTCGGTTCAGTTCAACACATGCTGAAGTTGCAAAGTCATCGATTACCGAACACGTTCTCAACGGCGGCGGCATTACTCAACTCTATGTTCGGTTTCAGTTGCGAATCTCATTAATGGTGAGACAAATTGAATTTATACGGAAGCCAGTGATTCAATTAAACATCAATTCGATTCAAAAAGGGACGATGGTACAAAATCAACCGTGAAACTAATTTGTGTCAAAAATGTTTTTCAGAAGTGAATTGAATTCAGTTCAGCATCATTGTCAATGTTTCATAATTCAGTTCTGAAAAATTGCATTCAGTTGTAAAGCAGCTCTACAGAAAATGTCATTCATCTTAATTCAGTTCAGATTCCGTTCAGTTCAAACTCAAACTCGATCGATTATTGAACACATTCACAACAATGTCATTGTTCAATTACGTCATTAAGCCAATTCAATTTCAGCTGTAAAGCAGCTCTACAGAAGGCCATAACTAAACCTGATTCAGTTCAACTGATTCAGAAAGATTTTTAATTTCATTTAAGCATGAATGAATGAATTATTTGAGCTTTGACGTTGCAAAACTTGTTCAATTGGTGAAACTAATTGACAAATGTCATGAACCGGCTGAAATCAGTTCAAAGGTTGATTCAGTTCAGATCAATAACCAAAATCATTGCGTAATAGTGTCATCATTCGGCTCAATTCAGTTCAGTGTTGACTCATTTCATTTCAGGAACTGTCAATGTTACAAAATGCAATTAAATTCGATCGTTTTAAAGCAGCTCAACAGAAATCTAGATGAATTCGGTTCAAGAGTTTCATCAGTTCTGAAACCAATTTCACAATACCATCATTATTCAGTTTTCAATAACACTTTGCATAATTCGATTATGAAACAAACTCAACTCAGATTCGAAACGGCTCGATAAGTTCGATTGTTCAGCGCAATTCAATTCAAACGTCGATTCAATTCAGCGTCGGTGTCGCAAAATGTATCAATTATGAAATTAAACTCGATCCGCAATTCAATTCAGTTTAAAAAAAAAAAAAAAAAGAATTCCCAGTTACGAAAGGAATTTTACATATTGCTGTTCAACTCAGTTTTGTTCAGTGTTGATTCAATTCAGTCGAAAAAACTGTCACTGTTGCAAAATTCTATGGATTATAAAACTAATTCCCAATTTTGTCATTACTCAATAAAAGTGTTATGCTAGAAAGTTCAATTATGAAACGAGTTCAGTTGAGTTTTAAAGCAGCTCTACTGAAGACGACGGTGCCATTATTTAGCTTAATTCAGTTCAATAGAAGTTTAATAGAAGTACTGGAAAACTCATCAGTTACAAAACAAATAGCTCCGGTTGAAGATAACACTTTTTAATCGAAACCGATTCACAATATTCTGATCATCGAGTCGGTTCAGTTCACCGCTGATTCGATTCAGTTCAAAAACAGGTTCCGAAGTTCAATCATGAAATGGATTCAGTCCCAGAAAACGAAAATAAATGAGTCTGCCACGCAGCCCCGCTTCACTGAATATTGCTCAGCCCGTACACTTTTTAATAACGAATGCACACAACAGCACAGGAGGAGAATATCAGCCGCTAACAGCCCGGGCTTCATTTGTGACAGTGATTTAATTACATTCATTACGTAATGCAATCACCCGAGCCTCGAGATTGTCACGCTTCGGTCTTGTGCGCTGAGAGCCGTGAAATTTATCTAAT
Source organism: Puntigrus tetrazona (assembly GCF_018831695.1). NCBI lineage: Eukaryota > Metazoa > Chordata > Actinopteri > Cypriniformes > Cyprinidae > Puntigrus > Puntigrus tetrazona. The sequence continues at coordinate 587,153 of NW_025047846.1, forward strand.
GCTGAACTTCCTTAGAAAGCCTGATATCAGTGGGCCGCTTGATCAAAGCCGTGTCAGACATCATATAACAGATCACGTGACTCACTGTATCGCCGCGGAGCTAAAGTCCAAACACCCACCTGAAGTTAAAAACACAAATACACAGCATCCATTGAAGCACAAGCACCGGCTGCATGACGCAAGCCTTTAGAAATCTATTTCAGATGATGTATAGAATTGTTATGCATCATTATTGACACAATTTAAGCTTATATATACACATTTTTTGTATGTTTATGTAATGTGCAAATGTGATCATTTACGAATCAGTGGTGATATGTATAGTCACTTTTGACTAAATAAAAAGAC
>NW_025047846.1:597500-620000 GCF_018831695.1 Puntigrus tetrazona
TATATATATACATATATATACACACACATACACACACACACACACACACACACATATATACATACATATATATTATATATATATATATATATATTATACAAACCAGATTCCAAAAAGTTGGGACACTATACAAATCGTGAATAAAACTGAATGCAATGATGTGTAGGTGCCAACTTCTAATATTTTATTCAGAATAGAACATAAATCACGAAACAAAAGTTTAAACTGAGAAAATGTACCATTTTAAGGGAAAAATATGTTGATTCAGAATTTCATGGTGTCAACAAATCCCAAAAAGTTGGGACAAGGACATTTTCACCACTGTGTGGCATCTCCCTTCTTTTACAACACTCAACAGACGTCTGGGGACAGAGGAGACCAGTTTCTCAAGTTTAGAAATAGGAATGCTCTCCCATTCTTGTCTAATACAGGCCTCTAACTGTTCAATCGTCTTGGGCCTTCTTTGTCGCACCTTCCTCTTTATGATGCGCCAAATGTTCTCTATAGGTGAAAGATCTGGACTGCAGACTGGCCATTTCAGTACCCGGATCCTTCTCCTACGCAGCCATGATGCTGTGATTGATGCAGAATGTGGTCTGGCATTATCTTGTTGAAAAATGCAGGGTCTTCCTGAAAAGATGACGTCTGGATGGGAGCATATGTTGTTCTAGAACCTGAATGTATTTTTCTGCATTGATGGTGCCTTTCCAGACATGCAAGCTGCCCATGCCACACGCACTCATGCAACCCCATACCATCAGAGATGCAGGCTTCTGAACCGAGCGTTGATAACAACTTGGGTTGTCCTTGTCCTCTTTGGTCCGGATGACATGGCGTCCCCAGATTTCCAAAAAGAACTTCGAATCGTGACTCGTCTGACCACAGAACAGTCTTCCATTTCGCCACACTCCATTTTAAATGATCCTGGCCCAGTGTAAACGCCTGAGCTTGTGGATCTTGCTTAGAAATGGCTTCTTCTTTGCTCTGTAGAGTTTCAGCTGGCAACGGCGGGATGGCACGGTGGATTGTGTTCACTGACAATGGTTTCTGGAAGTATTCCTGAGCCCATTCTGTGATTTCCTTTACAGTAGCATTCCTGTTTGTGGTGCAGTGTCGCTTAAGGGCCCGAGATCACGGGCATCCAGTATGGTTTTACGGCCTTGACCCTTTCTCACAGAGATTGTTCCAGATTCTCTGAATCTTTGGATGATGTTATGCACAGTTGATGATGATAGATGCAAAGTCTTTGCAATTTTTCGCTGGGTAACACCTTTCTGATATTGCTCCACTTTCTTTCTGCGCAACATTGTGGGAATTGGTGATCCTCTACCCATCTTGGCTTCTGAGAGACACTGCCACTCTGAGAAGCTCTTTTTATACCCAATCATGTTGCCAATTGACCTAATTAGTGTTAATTGGTCTTCCAGCTCCTCGTTATGCTTAAATTTACTTTTTCCAGCCTCTTATTGCTACTTGTCCCAACTTTTTTGGGATTTGTTGACACCATGAAATTCTGAATCAACATATTTTTCCCTTAAAATGGTACATTTTCTCAGTTTAAACTTTTGTTTCGTGATTTATGTTCTATTCTGAATAAAATATTAGAAGTTGGCACCTACACATCATTGCATTCAGTTTTTATTCACGATTTGTATAGTGTCCCAACTTTTTTGGAATCCGGTTTGTATTATATTATATTATATATGAATATATATACATATATAGGCTACACAATACTATTAACACACTCCCAGATGGGTTTTTTTAGTTTAGTTTTGTTTTTTAGTCATTCAACCGAATGCTAAAATGTAAAATCAACTATTAAAACAGTAGCCAGAAAAATAAAAATGAGATCACGTATAAAACGAGCTTGATTTATCATTAATTTCCATCATCTTTTTTATTTCACTCTGCTTTTCTCTCACCGTAAAGCACACGTCTAAAGCTGCTTTCTTTTGTCAGTAAATGAGGTAGAATTACGTCTTCAAGTCGTCTTAAAATGCTCCCTACGTAGGCAGCACGCTACATTTGGGACGGCGCATGGCTTTCTAAAATGATCCGTTTGAATGAAGGCTTTAAATAAAGCCTTGTATTACATAACATCTGCGTTTCAATCTTCGAGTATAATATTCAAAGGCATCTTGGGAGGCCCTGCGGAGAGCGGCTGTGAAGCTGACACTGATTACAGAGAGAGAGACACCAGACATCCACCCTGTTATTAGAGAGCTTCATCAGAGGTGTACGGTCCAGCTGGGGAACACCGCTCACACACACACACACACACACACACACACACACACACACACTCACAGACACACAGACACACACACACTCACACACACACACACACACTCACACACACACTCACACACACACTCTCACACACACACTCACACACTCACACACTCTCACACACTCACACACACACCACTGTAACTAACGCCTGTGGCTCCTCAGCTCGAGTAAGCTCAAAAACACCAAAACGCTGCTGCCGTGTTTTAATTCAGATTCTAAAACTCGATTTCCCATCGCCTTAGCATTGTGGCAGAACTAGCATTTTAGAAATGAAAAAAAAGAAAAGGTAATGGGGTATGTTATGTAAAACGTGCAAAAGAAGTGATGCACAAAACATCTCAGGGAAAGACTGAAAATTGCAAGCGTTGCATAAAAATGTTAAGCGCTGCATAAAAGCCTGTGTGAAAAGCATTCACTCGAGGAAAACGTTCCAAACATCCACCAAAAAATAAAATAAAGTTTGCGCCATTTCCTTACCATGTGTTCAAGACGACCAAAGGCTAAAAACTAAACTAAACTGTGTTAAAAGAATGAAACCTTCACCGTCTGAGAAACCGATGCAGCTATCATTTATTCTGTAAATGATTCTGTCTCACGATTTTTAATAGAGATGCACCGAACGTTCGGCCGAAAATAACCGAAAAGACCCTCACGTCGTTCCCAACCCATAAGGTTCATCTTCAGAACATACACGAAGATATCTCTGAAGAAGCCCGAGCTCTACCCGAGCCTCAGCTCAGAACCCAGAAACCCGAAACGGTCCGCTTTCGGCGCATCGAGAAAGAAATGCTAAACCGCTAATCGCTGGAGTCTGTCGGCGGCCTAGCCGCTAAGTCAAATCTGAACGCTTACAGCTAAACTTATTGTCTGCTGGAGCTCATAAATATTCTGCGCACGCGTCGCTCTCAAGCCTGGCACATCCTGTTCCTTCTGGAGCGAACAACGAACGTGAAGAAACCTTCAGAACAGGTCAGACGGGAAAAAAACAACAGGCTGCATCTCGTCGTAGCCGACCGAAAGACCTCCAGCGCGCCTCGGCGGATTTCTTAATTCCTTTCGGCCGTAAAAGTGCAAAGCTAAAAAATCTGTCGTGGCGCTCTGTTACTGACGTTCACGCTCAAAGAAAACTAAAGGTGATGCAACCGGTGATTCTCAGAGGGAGCCAAGCTTGTGAGCGCAGTCCTGATGGGAACTGATGGAAAACCAGATGAAAATGATGTTTTAAACAAAGCCCCCAAAACATATTTTCTACAGCTATATTTTCAGCGAAAAAAAAAGAAGGAAAAAAAAAAGGTTTCATGCTTGGGGTTGCCAGGTGTCAAGAGCTTAAATCCCCCTACCAGAGGGTTTTTTTTATTGTTCTTAAAAGCACACACTTATGGCCAGTGTTTTATTTAAACTCCTGAAGCTTTCCTAAGTTTTATTCGTCAGGTTTATTATAGTCAACTAAAACAGAAACTAAAATGTTAACCATAAAAATATTTTCATTTAAATGTAACTTTTCTTTTTTTTTAAATATAATTTTAATAATTATATATATATATATATATATATATATATATATATATATATATATATATATATATATATATATATATATATAAATAAATAAATATATATATAAACTAAAACAATTATTAAAATTATATTTAAAAAAAAAGAAAAAGTTACATTTAAATGAAAATAGAAAATGATAAATTACATTTATATTTAAATTATAATATATAATGTAATATATCTCATTGGTACTAAATGTGTTCATTTATATGATAATTTCACAGGAAACTAAGAGGTAAAATAAACAATGTGCATGAAGTTATAGACAATATTACTGCAATAATTCTGATCAACGTGAATAATTCAACGTCTCAAATGTTACAATCAAGGAACTAATTCAGCAAATTTTCATCCAAACGAGTGGAGTCATCAGTTTAACAGTCATGCAGTGTTATGCTTTTTACTGACTAACACAATAAAATATTAGACTTAAGACTCCTAGACTTCTGGTCTACTGAGACTTGAATGAAAAGGAAAAAACAAACTAAATAAAACAAAAACCAAAAAGAAGACCTGACACAAGACTAAAACTACAATTTGAAAAAAGGTGACTAAAGTAATATATAAATACTTCTGTAGAAAACTGAGAATTATTCTCAAATCAGTCTATAGCTTGTTTATTACATTCAGCTAAAAACTACAACAATTGCATTATTTTTCTTACCTTAAATAAGCATTAACTGTAATAGAAATACTAATGTTTTAAATGAAATACTTCTGAAGTAAATCAAATATCTTTGACAAGATTATCAGATGGGTTTAGAACAACAGGATGATGAAAACAATTGTTATATATATATATATATATATATATATATATATATATATATATATATATATATATATATATGCATTTTATATATATATATATATGCAGATTTTTTGTATATATAAATACACAGTAATTTTTTACAAATATTTGCATATATTTATATTCCTATGATTTATATCATACCTAAATATTTAATATATAAACTTTATTTTTCTTAAATGTACACATGCATGTATATAGACAATGCACACACATTATTATGTAAACAAAACATTTTTGCTCTTCCAGTTTGACTTATCGTAGCAATATTGATTCATGCATTTATTTATTTTACTGTTACAGTACTGTTTTCTGCAGCCCTACACTCAAGCACAGAAAGCCAGGGTAAAAATAAAATGCAAATAAATGAATAGACGCTAAATAAAATAATATAAAGAAAAATCAAGAGGATGGAATATTAAAATAATACATTTGATATTTTTCTTAAATATATGCACGCATAAATATGCACAATACACGCTCAGGAGCGTGTTTGGATCCAGTCGAGATGAAAGCGTCCTGAGCTCAGTGTGAACGAGCTGAAAGCGTTCCTGCTCTAATCTACGCTCTATTCTCAGCACGCATGAATTAAACACGATGCTCTTCTCAGAAACAAGCAGCACGCTCTGAAGTCCAGACGCGGCCCTCCGCTGAGCATCAATTCAGTCGATTGTATTCGTCCAGTCCCCGGGGTCCCATGTTTTTATTCCTCGCAGGAGATTAGGAGCGGAGCAGATTACGGTTTACAAGAACAGCCGGACGGCTCCGGAAAGGTCACATGACCACCAGCGTGTCGTCATTAATTCACCCCTACATTCATGCAGGCTTTCTTTTTCTCTTTTCATCAAAATCAGAAAGCGTGCAATAATTCACATTGACCACAAAGGCCAAGATGAATCCAAAAACTAATACAAATCTGTCAGAATTTGTAATATGATACATGATACTATATATATATATAAATTTATTTTATATTAATATATATATATATATATATATATATATATATATATATATATATATATATATATATATATATATATATATATATATATATATATATTTATATATATATATATATATAAATATAAATATATATAAATATAAATATATATAAATATATATAAATATAAATATATATATATATATATATATATATATATATATATATATATATATATATATATATATATATAAATAAATATGTAGTATTATTACCATTTTATTAATGTTGAAATTTTTTTAGATGCTTGTTCGTAATTTCTTTTGTGATTATTATATGCGTGTATTATATTGCAATGCATTTTCTCATCAGTGCAAACTTTCTTCTTCCTTTATAAATCAAAACGGAAAGGAATTTATTATGAAAATGAGAAATATTGCAATAGTAATATTTTTCAAAAAAATAAAAATCTAATTTTATTTATTATAGAAAGATTCATTATTTTATTTATATTTATTTATTTTAACTGATTTATTTATTTGTGTATTTTATTGATACGGTCAACAATATTTTTGGCCAAACTAGAATAAAACGAAACAAAAACATCCAAAATAAAATAAATAAAACCAACAAAACTTTAAAACTACTTTCAAATGCACGCTAGAAAAATAAAATAACATTTTAAAAACCGCACTAACAATAATTATGAGTTTCTTTTTCTATTTTTTCCCGCTCGAATTGTGCCGTGATCAACGAAATACAACAAAACCAACCAAAAACCCATGGAAAAATGACTGAAATGTCCATGTTTGCACATCAAAACGTTAAATCATATTTTCAACGCAAACATATAATATTTCCCCGAGCAGGCCCTTCACACAAACGCTCTTCTATACATTTATAATCTGTTTTAATGCCGTGTGATTATTTTGGAGAATGAACAGGCCGTCATTACGAGCGCTGGATGGTGGCGACGATGCCAGCGAGATCCAGGGGCCAATCCTTTAGGAGGATTAGCTGGGATAAAATCAAGAAAAATCAAACAAGCCAAACAGGTTCTGGAGTTTAGACGGTCACAGGATGAAATGAGCTTAAAGCGGAGAGACTGCGCAGGCGCGCGGCTTATATGTTACGCCACTGGACGCATGGAGGCAAATTAAATCACAAAACACCATTCTCATCATCAACCTGGGCCCGTGACAATATATACAGAGTCGAGCGGCTTATGTTTTCAGACATAATGCAATAGCTGCACTAAAAACAGAGAAAGTGAATGCTTTGTACCGCATCTCTTTGAAACGAGCAAATTGCACGCAAACAAATGCTCTAGCTATACGCCGGTGTACGCACTTTGCCATTTGTTTAGCAAAATGCACAAAAAAAAAAATAATTATGACTTGTGTTTCCTCAATATGTTTTGTCTACTGTTGCCACGGTAACCTCTGAATCTAAACGCTTAGTCAGTGGATAATGCATACGTGTCTGCTCTTTTAAAAATATTAAAATACGATGTAGAAAATAGCAACTAAGTATTTATTTCTGAAAAAAGTTTTTTTAATAATTTAGTTATAATTTAAATATATATATATATATATATATATATATATATATATATATATATATATATATATATATAATATATATATATATATTTATATATATGTATATAATTACAAAAATAATAAAATATTTATTTATTTATTTTTAATTATATACAGATATTAAATATACATATATATTACATACATATATTATATACATATATATATATATATATATATATATATATATATATATATATATATATATATAATATATAAAGCTGTATAACAAATAAAGCTGTATATATATATATATATGTGAGTGTGTGTAATTTATTTTTATTAAATATAGATATATATATACACACAGATATATATACAGATATATATATAGATATATATATATATATATATATATATATATATATATATATATATATATATATATATATATATACATATATATATATATATATATATATATATATATGAATAAATAAATTTAGTATTTATATAATATAGTTTGTCAACAGTTGCTACAGTAATTTCAAAATCTACAAATGTGCTCAGTCACTGGATAATGCAAACTTCTGTTCGTTATACATTCAGAAATATGCACATTAAATGCATGCAAAAGAAACATTTGCGTAAACAAATAAATGAAACGGGCCACGTGAGAAACGAATAGGTTTTTAAACACTTCATATGCCTACTGTTGCCACTAATCTGCTGCTTAGTCGACGGGCGATGCAGATTTCTATTAGAATAAAGCAGCGCGGATGTATTTTTAGAAACGCATTATATATTCTATATGCGTAAACGAGTATTTCATAGCCATTTCGGAGAATCTCGTTCGTTGCTACAGTAACCTCCGCATCCAGCACGCGCTCGGTCGATGGAAAACGCGCAGCTTTCAGATTCATCTTCACCATCATTCCTCCTCGAGGAGCCAAGAAGCAATGAAGGAGCGAGCCCAGGAGAGGAGAAGAGACGCGACCCGTTCTCCATCGACCGAGCTCCGCGGACCGCGACGCGACGCGTGACGCGCGCGCGGGGAAAGCGCATCGGCGCGAATGACTGCGGCTGTCTCACACTCACCCCGCTAGTTTGGGCATCCTGACGAAGCTGAACACGTCCATGATCCGGGTCGCCTCCGAACTCACTCCGATTGCGTCGCGCGAGCGAGTCGTTTACCAAAAGAGCGCGAGGATCCCCCGCATGGCCGCGCGTCGCGTGCGTGAAACCCGATCCGCGTCTCCCTCGCGCTTACATCCTCCCCGGCAACTTTACTCAGTTTCCCATCGCCGTGGAAACCGACGGAGGAGAGACCGGGCGGAGGAGGAGAGGCGCTCCATCTAAGCTCAGGCGTCCGTTTGGAATGAACGATCTCGCGACGCGTGCAGAGGTCAGCGTCATCGCGCGGCGCGAGACCGGAGGGGACTGGAGAAGCGCGTGGGTGTTCCGAGGAGGAGGAGGAGGAAGATCCAGCGATGAGGAGTGGGAGGGGTAAAGCGAGGACGGGGGAGAAAGTTAATAGATGGGCGAAAGGGAGCATGAACACCTGCGCGCGCGCGTTTGAAATTAATGCGTGCAGGTGAGACAAAAAAAAAAAAAAAAAAAAAAAAATGCGCCCAAAATCGGTTCGACCAATGGCGTGGGTTCGGGGCGGGGCCATTTGTCAGCGTGACTAGTTGAAAGCGGATGTTTCCGGAAACCTGTTATGAGTGTAACATATTTAAATTTAAGTAAATGATATATATATAACTCCAAAAATAAATAAATATATATAAATAATTATAATATATATATATATATATATATACATATATATATATATATATATATATATATATATATATATATATATATATATATATATATATATATATATATATATATATATAACTTTCAAAAAATTTATTTATATTTATTTATTTTTTTATTTTTTTTATTTTTTCATGGGTATACCATTGATTTAAAAAGTTGGTTTATTAATGTGGCTTGATTGTCACACAATTAATTGTCATTTAATGACTAATTGTTTAATCTCGCCATTAAACATCCCACACATCATTTTATTCTCTTATTTCTACAATCTGTATTGCTAAAAGCGCTATATAAATAAAAGTGCTGATTGATTGATTGGTTGATTTAGTTTCACTCAACAAGTCACTACCTCTATATGTTAAATGAAACAGTTGAAGTATTTTATTATTTTTTTATTGTCTGTTATTACATTTGTTTTGACTTTACACGTTATTGCCCTTGTGTTTGGTGTTCCAAAAATTGCAATTAAAAAAATTCATAAATAAAAAGCGAACAATAGTGTCTGATCCATCGTTCAGTTTCTCCATGCGGAAATTTTAACGATAATTATGCATTTCTTGTATTTGTTCGAGTGCGAAAAAGACCACAGGTTCGCTTTAAACATTTCAGAGAACGCAGGGCTTTATTTTTATTTGAAACACACTTTGCTTTGTGCTCTAATCTTGTGTATATTAGCACTCAACTTAATCTGAAACGCCATGCATGATGGGAAACCTTTTGTACGCAACAGCTGGTTCCAGGAAGTAAAAATGCCGTATTTCGTACTGAATTTTTTAATGTTGTGGTTCTCCTCGTCGCTGGTTTGGTTCCTCAAGAAAGAAAACCCCTCTGGGAACGATTTATGGATCCTGCAGCACTGAAAAAGCTTTCTATTCATGTTGCAATGGGAATTATTTTTCTGCATTTGGGTTTAAAAATACTCCATATGCACTAACGGGTAATAATAATAAATGATAATCAAACTACTGAATCAGATGTTTTTATTGAACTGAACCGAATCAACATTCACGAAGCTGATTCGTAAGTCTTCGGAGATGTTTGTAGCTGGGTTTCATTTATTTAATGCCTCGCCGAGTTCACGTTTTTGGTGTGTTTTTGCTTTTTAGTGGCGTCGCGACTCACGAAGGTGCTGTGAAATGTTATTCTTGCGTTATTTTGTACGGCTGTCGTGTTCATCAGCTAGCCCCTAACCAACAGGAGCCTGAGCCTAAACCGAGTTTTCTTCCTGTCGATAACCTGAACGTGAATCAGAGCGTCGGAAGTGGGATCGGGGAGACATTGCATGATGTGGCGTGAGGCAACGGATGAATATTAAAATTCCGGCGTGAGGAAATGATCCTTTTGGAGCCGTTTCTGCTTGTGGAGGTGAGGGAGGTGACCTCGCAGGCAGAAATGGCCGTGCATTGGCCTTAAATCATTACTGCGTGTTCACACACACACACACACACACACAGACACACACACACACACACACACACACACACACACACACACACACACACACACACACACACACACACACACACACACACACACACACACAGACACACACACACACACACACACACACACAGACACACACACACACACACACACACACACAGACACACACTCACACACACACACACACACACAGACACACTCACACACACACACACACACACACACACACACACACACACACACACACACACACACACACACACACACACACACACACACACACACACACACACACACACACACACACACACACACACACACACACACACACACACACACACACACACACACACACACACACACACACACACACAGACACACACACACACAGACACACACAGACACACACAGACACACACACACAGACACACACACACAGACACACACACACAGACACAGACACACACACACAGACACACACACTCACACACACTCTCACACACACACAGAGACACACAGACACACACACACACACACAGACAGAGACAAGCCTGAATACTTTATAATGTGTTTAGTTCACTCATGAGCTGGAAAATGCAGTTCTCTGAAGCTAATCCAAGTTCGGTCCAGTCAGAAGAGTGCAAAAACTCATTACATAAAGTAAAAATTGTGTGCATTATGTCTTGGTTTTCATGCAGACGAGCGCGTGGGATTATTAAAACATCTGTCTGTCTGCCTTCGCCGTGAACTTCAGCTCAAACATGACAGCCATGTCCTTTAAGACAGAACGGCCCGAAGAGGCTCGACATCGAATCAATAGTCAAACCTTTCATCACGACCAAAAGAGATGCTTTGCTTACATGCTACATGTGTGTGTGTGTGTATTATGTATTCATAAACACACACACACACACACACACACACATATATAAAAAAAATGTGTATTTATACATTCATAATAAATATACACAGTACACATATATTTTGTAAACAAAAGCGCTTATTTTGGATGCTAATAATTGTTTGACATCACTAGTAATAAATGAATTAATCGATTGAATGCTTTAATGTGAACATTTTTTTTTTCTGAAATGCTATTTTGAAATATGCAAATGAGGCATTATCCAATGAAACGTGCGCTTATTTGCATGCATTTCCGGCACGTTTTCGGGTTAAAAACGTACGTTTTGGATCCCTTTTGTGACTGTGAATCTGAAAATACCGTTTTCGGAAATAAGAATCAGACGATATCAATAAGGACGCATTCAGAGCAGTAAAGCTAGGTGCTGCTGAAGCTGAGAAACTGATTCATTTTGAGAAAACGGCATTTGGAAAATGTACTGCTATCTAACGCACAAGGCAAATAAAATCGCTCTATAAAATAAAGATACTGTGAATCCTGGTTCATGAAAGAGCTGCTGAAGTGGAGAGAACAATTATATCAACTCCCGGACGCAGCCAGGAATGAGACTGAAAGGGCTGCTGGGAGAGAGAAGAAAAAGAGATAAACGCGCCAATGCGAGGCGTGTTACGGGAACAAAACAGCCCCGCGCTTCCAAAGTGACCAGTGTGAGAAAACCGGTGTGTTCCTGAGTCTCGTCTTGAAGCTGAAGTGAATCACGTCCGCGCGCACCCCGTCCCGTTACAGTAGTGCAAAACTAAATAAACGTGTCACTAAATGTGGGTCGGCCTAAGCTCTCCAGGCCTCCGTCTCAACACGCGGTCACACACCGAGCTCTGGACGCGCCGGTCAGATAGAAACGCTCGGGAATATTAAGGTCAGGCTGCTCTGGACTCTCCTCTAAAGCCAAAAGCCGCCGATTTCATTCGTTTACCAACTTGGACTCTTTAAATCCGGCCCGGCTTAATTCGGCAAGCGCTTGACGGAATTTGTTTGATGCGCTGAAGAAACTTTCGAGCGAGCTAGAAGACGCCGAGGGGAAATCTCTCCAGGGATTCAGGTTAGTGTTTAAACCGACAGACGGCTCGGTGCTTTAGAGCTTAAAAGCGCTGGAAACAAGCACACTTTCACTGCTTCATCTGTTGAATGCATTTCTGAGTCGCTGTTGATTGTGCGTGTGCGTGTGTGTGTGTGCGTGTGCGCGTGTAACACATATCTACTGCGTGCGTGTGTGAGTGTGTGCGTGCGTGTGTGTGTGCGTGTGTGCGTGCGTGTGTGCGTGTGTGTGTGTGTGTGTGCGCGCGTGTGTGTGCGTGTGTGCGTGTGCGTGTGTGTGCGTGTGCGTGTGTGTAACACATATCTACATGCAACTAATAGAAGTAATAGTAACATGCACGAACGGAATATCTATTCGGAATATCCTCATTCGATGATGATAGGAAATAATCAATAATCAATAGTCAGTTTGAGCTTGATGTTCATCGGCATGCGTGAAAGAGGAGCATCCTGGCGTTTTTCAGAGCTACTCGACATCCTCGAAGATCACGCTTCTACTTTAAAAAAGAAAACGGTATTTTGCGGAGAAATTCGGAATAGCGATAACTGCGGCAATAATAATAGGATCGTCCTGTTTTCGGATGAATTCAAAGGGCAGTTTTGCAATAAAAAAATGCAATAAAACACACTAAGAACGTTATAACGTGATTTTTGAACGCCTTTGCATAAACGTTTCTTATATATTGCACGCACATTTTCTTGCTTCGTTTGGCTTTGCTTTGAAATCAGACTTAAAACGTCTCAAGACGATCTTTCTGTTTGCTACACAATATGCGAGCGAGCCAGATTTCAAGTATGAAGATCTCGAGCTACACCGCGCTCTTCAAACAAGCATCATCGGTCAACGAAACGCGATTTCCGTTACTTTTCAATTCGTTTTGCGAAAGACGCGCGACTAAAGTTTGCAAATTCTGGAAAAAAAAGTATCTGAGAATGACAAAGTTTCATCCTGATCAGCAAACTAGAGACTTTTTGTCTTCTCAGTGCATCTCAATTTAAGAAAATGCAGACGTACTATCGCAGAAAGCTTACATCGCTTCATTTCTTTAAAGTTTCCTTCGGCGGACGCTGATTGGTCGAGGTTAGCGATGCGCGTGAGTTTCTCAGAGAGGCAAGGGCGACTGATGCACATCAGCTACGATGCAAGGGAAAGCAAACAAAGGTGTAAAATGGTCACGTGGGCCAAAGACAAGCATCCACATTCCTCTGCTGGCTATCAAAACAGAGCTGGACCGCTGTCCCAGCCAAACAGGCACGCTTTTACACGACTTTAGCAGATAACTGACGAACGAGATTCATCAGAATCAGACTGATGTCTGCGGGAACATCTTGTGTCTCACCCTCACTGTCCCAAAGGTCAGCAAAACCATACAAGAGGAAAGAAAAACACACTGGAAAGTTATGAATAAAAGGTTATCGTCTTGGCATGTCTTGCTGTGTCCTTGTAACTGTTTGTGAAAATGACTAGCGATTTTATGCAATTATTAGCGATTCCAATAACACACACACACACAACATTAAATATGGATACACTTACGAATAAGCGTGGTTCATTCAATGTGATTTCGAAAAATGTAGAACCCAAATGTCAAGCTTGTTCGAAATTGCACTTTTTTTCATACAAAAGCGGCAAGAAAACTTCAGTTTCAAGAAACGGGTTGCCAGGTATGCGAAACAAAACGAGCCCCGATCGCTCGTCGAAAACGAGTGCGGTCGCGTTTTTCGTCCGCAGCCGTCGCCCTTTCGTCGAGATCAGCGTAACCTGTGGACTCCAAAAACAAGGGCGTAAAAATACCCCCAAAATGCAGACCTGGCAACCCTGCGTGGGAACCGTGTGGATTTAAAGTATGAGTTCGTATAGCTTCGAAATAGAACGTTTTTTACGGCGACAGTTAACGATCGCGACGCTTTGCTGGATTAAATGTCAGATGTGAATAATCCACCGCCATGCACGCATTATTGAGTTGGTCTGAAATGCATGAAATCTGCTACACGATCCCCAATGCGGTAAACACGGAAAAGTCACCGAACTTACTGTATGACAGTAAAAACGTCGAGTTCTTCGCTGGGCTCGGCGTCTTCGGCGGCCCGCGCTTTGCTTTGCTGTCCCTTTGGCATGCTTTACGCTTTCAGCAAATCCTTCCGGTGACTTCCCTGTGTCTTATGGAAAAATGCAGTCAGGTGAAATCTCAGCATCTGAGCCGGCCCGGATGAACCGACCAACTAACTCCCGGCTCGCTGTGTGCCCCGGTCTGGGCGTGCGAGGGACGAGCCCTGAGGCGGAGAGAGAGAGAGAGAGAGAGAGAGAGAGAGACTCAATAATGAAACACCATCACATTACGGGCCAATGCATCAGTAAGCCACAGGGATCAATGCTTCCAGCTGCCGTCTGATTGGCGCTCAGTGAGAGAGAGAGAGAGAGGACAGATAGTGCCAGCCTCAGAACAGCAGCGGTTCGATATCAGAGTCCCAAACACTTCGGCAGACGCCGTATCACACACACGAGCCGCGCTGATTTTACCGCAGGTGGAAACTGGACGGCTGCTCTCGTGAAATGGCGATGTTGTGAAAACACCTATACCAAGTACATAGGTGAACGCACTGTGAACCAAAAAAAACACGTAGAAATTTACAGTAAAAAATACAGTAGCGGCATTTTAGGGTTTACCGTTTTAACTAAAATTTACAGTTAAATACCGTAATTCCACTGATATAGAGTTAATATACCAACCTACAAAATACTGAAATCTGTTTTGCATCTTTACCACCATCACAAGCGGCTTTTAAATAACATACATACATACAAATAAATCTAAATATATATATATATATATATATATATATATATATATATATGTATATATATATATATATATATATATATATATATATATATATATATATATGTGTGTGTATATATATATATATATGTGTGTGTATATATATATATATATATATATGTGTGTGTGTATATATATATATATATGTGTGTATATATATATATATATATGTGTGTGTATATATATATATATATATATATATATATGTGTGTATATATATATATATATATGTGTGTGTATATATATATATATATATATGTGTGTGTGTATATATATATATGTGTGTATATATATATATATATGTGTGTGTATATATATATATATGTATATGTATATATATATATATGTGTATGTGTATATATATATATATATATATATATATATATATATATATATATATATATATATATATATATATATGTGTGTATATATATATATATATATATATGTATATATATATGTATATATATATATATATATATATATATATATATATATATATATATATATATATATATATATATATATATATATATATATATATATATATATATATATATATATATACACATGCACATAACTGATAAGAAAGTGCATGCATTAAAGGACACTGTATATAGAAGGAGAATTAATGGTCAACCATTGAACAGGCTTTTACTGTAGAATTTTTAGCACTTTTTTCCATTAAATTCATGGTTACTTTTACAGTGTGGAATAATTCTGTTCTTACTCTGACTGTATTCATTTAAATGCACGTTATATTTACATTTAGTCATTTAGCAGATGCTTTTATTTAAACTCGACAAGTCTCAGTTAACTTAATCATAGATAGATAGAACAAATAAATAAAAATTGCATATATTAATAAAAAAAAGTATATATATATATATATATATATATATATATATATATATATATATATATATATATATATATATATATATATATATATATATATATATATATATATATATATATAAACAATATATTTCCAATAATGACATATATAAATAAATAAATATAGCAAAATTAAAAATATATACTGGTTAAAATAAAACAAAAAAGAAGGCTTGCTTAACATAATAATAACAATAACACCAATAAAAATGACGTCCAATACATATTTCCACACATCCAATTATATAGATTCACTATGTTCCGATAAACAGAATAAAAATCGGCATCAAATCAATTCAAATTCTATCAAACAGCTGTTTCTCTCTTTGGCTATCGCTGTATTTTGAATACTACATGGCAGATGAGCTATTTAATATTAATCATTACATAACTATTTATCGAACATTGGTGTGTTTCCACTGTTTCCTAAAAGCATTAAGCCACTCGAGGACGAGCTTTAAAATTGACCTCACCCCGAGAAAGTAAAAGTCTCTGAGCTTTACGTCTCGCCGCGGTAATTTTCTATGGTATGTGCCTCTGATTATGTGAGCAAAACACACTCGTTTCAGTCTTTTAATCTGTCCGTATGCATTGAGTAACGAAGCATAAAACACGCATAATGTGACCTTTCCGTCGTTTCCGCCACCGAGAGCCGAATGCGATACATATGAGCGGAGGACAGAGGAACATACGAGTGAGGAGATGACTGCGTGGACGTGAGAAGACGCAGGCCGCGGCACTGATTGGATCCGCGGGGCTCGGGCGCAGCAGATCACGCTTATTCTGCAGAGTCCTCATGCGTGAAGCCGATGGAGTCGTCCATTAGTTATGAAGTTAAATGTGTACAGTACAGCGGCATTCTGGGAGCGCCGAGAGTGAGATTACGTAAGAGCCGACAGCTCTCGGGCCGTCTCAAGCAGCTGAGCAAATAAAGCTCCTCATGCAACATTCATTGGTTTACGTAACTAAATGGTGAAAACCTTTTTCTTCTTCTTCCGGTGGGCAACAACCTGATGCGTTTTGGGGTAAAATAACGCCGCTGAGCAGCCGCTCCGGACAGACACGGGTCACGTTTAAGCCGAGCGGGTTTTATTAAAATCCCCAAATGTTAATTAGCGTCGCCGGGTCAAGCTAAATGCGTGCATTCGGACAAAAAACACGCTTTTTATTTTCTATACGTTTCGTTGCAGGTTAGCGGGAAGCAGGCGAGGTTGGGGCGCGTTTTATACCATTGCTTAAGTTAAAATGCATGCAAATCACGTCTGACCAGCTTTAAATAGCAAGGGAACTGTGACAACTTACCCCATGTCTTGTGATAATAAATCCAGCCATTTGGGGCATGTTGTCACAAATAGTTGACCTTTTTTCGTTGATCATTTAAAAGACTTATATATTATAGTTAACTGAAAGTAAAGTTTAGGGGTCATTTATTTATTTTTTAACGTGATAACATGATGATTAAACATCTAAAAACCTAATGAAAATAATAAAGTGTAGCAAAAATATGAAAGAATTAACTAAAATTTGAATTGAAATATCTTACTGATATTGACATTCTGATTATATATAATTTTTTTTACTTACAAAACATGATTAGCAGAAGGAATTGGGAATCGGTCTAAATGAGAAAATAATTTCAAAAAAATTATTTATTATTTTTTATATCTTATTGACACTTTCACCTCGTAAATTTGTGGAAGTAAAACCTCAAAGAGCTTTTAGAGTCAGTCAGATAAAAATAACATGATTATCTCCTCCTGTGAAATGAATATTTAACATGAAGCCATCCAGTCATGTGGCATGACACAAGCCCCGGGCCATGAAGAACAGCATGACGAGCACTGGCCTGCTTTTCCATCACACACACACACACACACACACACACACACACATAGACATAGACACGCCCTCACTCACTCAAACACACACACACACACACACACACACACACATAGACATAGACACACACTCACTCTCACTCAAACACACACACACACACACACACACATCGCTCACTCAAACACACACACACACACACACACATCCTCGCTCACTCAAACACACACACACACACATCCTCACACTCACACACAAACTCACACACACACACACACACACTCACTCACTCAAACACACACACACACACACACATCCTCGCTCACTCAAACACACACACACACACATCCTCACTCACTCACACACACACACACACACACACATCCTCGCTCACTCAAACACACACACAATCACACTCACACACAAAGACACGCCCTCACTCACTCAAACACACACACACACACACATCTCGCTCTCACTCAAACAAACACACACACACACACACACATCACACACTCACACACACACACACACACACACACACACACACACACATCCTCACTCAAACACACACACACACACACACACACACTCATCTCACTCAAACACACACACACACACACACATCCTCACTCACTCAAACACACACACACACATCCTCACTCACTCAAACATGCACACACACACACACACACACATAGACATACCCTCAGTCACTCAAACACACTCAGTCACACTCATTCACACACACTCAATCACACACACACACACACCCGCTGTATCCCGCAGTAAAGGCTGGGAGTGTGTATCTCTGTATGACACACACTGATCAATCCATGGAATATTCAGAGATCCAGTGTGTCTGAGCGCATGCTGCATCTTCAGCTGTGTCAGATCAGACCAACTATTACATAAACTACTATCATTATTAGTCAAAATATAACAAGTGCAATTATAATTATTCGTTGTGGTTCGATTAACTGTACTCTGAGCCTGGAAAGAGCATACTGTATCTGCAAAACGGTTTCTGCAGTCTTCGGCTTCGTGCGCGAGAGGCGTTTAGCGTTTTGGCACTGGCGCGTAAAGCACGCGAGCACGCGCAAACCGTAAAGGTTTCGGCCTTACGTCATCGGCGTCACGCCCTAGTGCTGTTACGTCATAATGCGCGGAATGCGAATCCTCGCGTCGCGTCACCGGACGCAGCCGCTCTCCTCGGCTGTTGCCATGGTTTCAGAGGCTCGCGCCCGCGGTGCCGCGGCGCAGCTGCGCGCGAGGCTCGTAGGGAAGGCCGGAGTATCCCGTTACTCCACCGGCTCGGCTGAAGCACGGGGAATATTGGGTTCAGAGCGTCTGGCAATTATCTGAAACGCGGGAGAAAAAATCGATACGCTCACAGAAAGCCGGTAAGGTCACCAAAAGAGACGAAACGCGCTTAAAACGTCCAGACCGTCTCCCAAATCTCTGCAGAGCTTCTCGAGATGCTGACAGAAACTCTTCTCTTTTGTGGCAAGCCTTTAAACGCTTTATATAATACTGGGCTAAATAAGGGGTCGTTTCAGGAGAATGAAGAAGAAATATAAACATTGTAAACAACTAAATGACTTCTGGCATTATTTTTTATTTTTTTAATAAGAATATTTTTACGTTAAATCGTCATAGGCATCGCTAACAGTCTCAAACTTCAGACAGAAATAAATAAAACAACATTCTGACGTCACGTCATAAAAAGTCATGGGCGTGACATCATTAGTCGATGACGTCAGATTACTGTAACTATTACTGTAACATAAAAAAGTTACAATTCTCACATACAGCGTCAGAATTGTGACAAAGCAAAAAAAAAAAAAGATATGAAAGTCAATAACATAAGAAATAAAAATTTGGACAATAATTATGATAAAAACGTATAAATAAGATCATGCAATTAAATGTTAAAACTACAACAAAACTACCTTAAACGCTCATAATTATGACAGAAGTTGAAATCATGGCAAACTAAAGGTGAAAGGTCAACATTATGACACAAAAAAATTAGTATTAGGGCATTTTGACAAATTTGAAAAATTAATTGAAATTAATTTGAGCCTTTCATGTCACAACTTCAACTTTTCACGTCATAATTGTGACTTTTTTATGATAATGTTAACTTATTACATCGGAATTATGCTGAACTAAATCGAAATGAAGACATAAGCGTCATAAGTATGACATGAACTATGACATGTGTGTGTCTGTGTTGAAACTGTTACCGCTTGTGCTGAAAGATTGATAAATAAGGAATAAAAAGGTCAATTATGACAAAACGTTGAAAAATGAAGTCATAATTACGACCGCTTTGTGCAATAAATATATATATATATGTATATATTTTGTAAATATATATGTGCAATATTTTTGCTCCGTTTAACCAAAAAAAAGACAATGCTTTTTTTAATGAGCATATCTGCTCAAAAATGATTTAGTCGATTTTCAGTCAGCTGCATGCAGACGAGCTCAGTTCTGGGTTTGTGGGTTTCCGTTCAACATCGAGCACGAACTGTGTGTGTGTGTGTGTGTCTGTGTGTGTGTGTGTGTGTGTGTGTGTGTGTGTGTGTGTGTGTGTCTGTGTGTGTGTGTGTGTGTGTGTGTGTGTGTGTGTGTGTGTGTGTGTGTGTGTGTGTGTGTGTGTGTGTGTGTGTGTGTGTGTGTGTGTGTGTGTGTGTGTGTGTGTGTGTGTGTGTGTGTGTGTGTGTGTGTGTGTGTGTGTGTGTGTGTGTGTGTGTGTGTCCTCACCAGTGTGTGTGTGTGTGTGTGTGTGTGTGTGTGTGTGTGTGTGTGTGTGTGTGTGTGTGTGTGTGTGTGTGTGTGTGTGTGTGTGTGTGTGTTAGTCCTCACCAGTGTGGAAGAGTGAGAATCACAGCCCTCGGATCTCACACCTTCACGACTCGGAGGAATGCAATCTCCTGAGCCTGCGAGAGCGTCATTACTCAAAAGAAAGCATAGTTTGTGCACGCCGTAAAAAAAAAAAAAAAAAAAATCACAGCCTTAAAATTTACGGTAAAAAAAACTAGCAGGAATTTTACTGTAAAAAAAAAAAACGGTAACATTTTAGGTTTTACCGTTTTAACTTAAAAGCTTTGTGCTTTGATGCAACCTGTGTTTTTAAAACCGCTGTATAAATAAAAATGATCGATTGATTGATTCAGTTTACAATTAAATACGATTTCATGATGTAACGTTAATATATAAACCTGAAAGAAAGTGCTGAAATCTGAGGACTTCACACGAAGAATCAAAGCCCGTCACACGAAGCTTTTAGATACGAACGAAAGCAATAAAAATGAATGTGGCAACATCGAAACTAAGAAACATAGTGATTGTAAGGAAAACCAACATCACATTCGAACTAAATCTGAAATGCAATGCAGGGAATTCTGGGAACGCCAGTTTACGTATTTCCTTGTAAATTTTACAGGACTTTACCGTTTTTTACTGTTAGAATCACACGCATGCTTTCTATGAGTCAGGAATCTTCTTCTTTTTCAAAAGCATTGAATGTCAATCGCGCTTTTGTGCACAAAACAAGCTATTTGTCGAGAAAACCTGGCGCGTTAGAATAATGAGCAATAAAACAAACATCGTTGAGAGCGGCAGCTGGGGGCGGCGTGACTCATGAAGAACCCACTCGATGGAGATGATTCACAGAAAGATCAGGCTCTTTTCCCACGGCAGAGGACGATTCCTTCTTACCGTAAGCTCTGCTGCGTTTATCGTCTCTGAATTGTCTTGCGCTCAGCTGTGGCGCGACTCGCGAAAGGCCTGAGACGTTAGAAAACATCTGCGGCGTGAGAAAACATCTCTCTTTCGGGCCAAATTGGGGCGTCACGTGCGGCCTTCGAGGAGATGCCAATCCCAGAATGCATTGCACAACAAAGATCTCCTTACAAAATGGCGTTTAGATTCTCCACTAGGGGGCAAAACATGAGGAAGTGCGTTCGCGCATTAAACCGGCACACTGCGTTACACGTCAACGGAAGTGCAATAAACTTATTAGTAGTGTAATGCGTTTGGGGCTGAGCGGCGTGTGAGAGAGAGAGCGAAGGCAAACGACGCTCCTCCATTGAAAAGGTCATTGCTTTTTGTTTTTTTAATCAACCAGCAGGAAAAGAAGGGGTTTTATAGTTTTACATGTGTTCGGTTTTACTCTGTATTTCCCTAAAATTAAAGTAAAGTATAATAAAAGGTTGTTTTTGTATATGTTGCATTCAAAAAACATTGATTTGATCAGAATGCACATGACACACGGGAGCTAATACGTTCTGCACCGACCAACACCAAACACAGTTTTTTCCCCCCAATTTATGTTTACATTTTTGTGGTTTTATAATATATATTTATCTGTGCCCTCTCTCCTTTTTTTCACCTTTTCCCTTGTTCTTAGTGCATGGAGCTTGAGTCTGCACAGGAGCGAATCATTTGGAGCGATTCATTTGGAGTGATTCATTTGGAGCTTGATTCTGCACAGGAGCGAATCATTTGGAGCTTGATTCTGCACAGGAGCGAATCATTTGGAG